>NC_134798.1:16127796-16162796 GCF_046742065.1 Oratosquilla oratoria
AGCCCTTTCATTGATAACTAGGGGCATGGGAGCTGCAATGATAACCGACTGCGTCTTCTCGGCATGTGTGCTGAGCATGACCTCCTCATTACAAACACCATCTTCCAGCTCCCTACCCGACAAAAGAGCATATAGATGCATCCTCTATCGAAACTCTGGCACACTCTTGACTACTCCATCGTCCGCCTGAGAGATCAAAGAGATGTGCTCATCACACGCTCCATGCCTGGTGCCAATGATTGTTGGAAAGATCACCGACCATTGGTGACTAAGCTGAATATGACAACCTGTAAATGCCCCCGTATACAACACTTAGGGGCAAAAATATTAGACACCCTTAAATTAAAAGACCCAGACATGGCCAAGAAATATTCCGAAACTGTGCACCGTGCAATGCCCCTCCCGGCCAATCAAATCACGGATGAATGGTTATCTCTCCGAGAAATCATAAACAAAGCTGTCATAGATACAATCGGATATGATAAAAGACAACAACAAAACTGGTTCGATGACAATGACCAGGATATATCCGATCTCATTGATGCCAAACACAGAGCAAAATTTGAGTATGAGTCCCACCCATCATCTCAACAACTCAAATCTAATTTCCTCCAGCTTAAAGCTTGGTGCCAATGGGAGCTTCGAAACCTTCAGAATAGTTGGTGGATTAAATCGAGCTCCATCTATCTGGCGGCAATGCTCCATGAGATGCCAGAGAACAACCCCGGAATCGAGCTCCGATATAGAATGGATGGCGGACTATATAACGCCGCCCACCTTAAATCCAGAAATAGAACATATCCCATGCAAATGTCAGAGCTACAATATGCTGACGGCAACTGTACCATAGCCCATACCCTTGAGGACCTACAGGACTCTGCGGACGACTTCTCTAGAGCATACTTGCAGTTCGGACTAGACATTAACATCGCAAAGACCAAAGTCCTTCTTTAACCTCGTCCTGGACATCATACACTACCTGAGGACAAGATAACCATCAGAGGTCTGGAGCTAGAGAATTTTGACAATCTCACATACCTTGGCAGTATCTTAGATGTAAACGCTACTGCAGAGATAGATGTCAACAACAGAATCAGAGCTGCACATGCAGCATATAGAAAGCTACACACCGGAGTGTTCAGTAACCTAAGGCTGACACAAAACACAAAACTCAGGGTCTATCAGACTGTTGTAATTTCCACCTTGCTCTACGCTTGTGAGACCTGGGTATTTACTGGAAGGACACAGTGAAACTGGAAAAATTCCACCAATCCAAACTCCTACAGATCCTGCGGATAAATTGGCAAGACAGGGTTACAAAAAACGAGGTCCTCCTCCACGCAAGGACGGAAAGCATAGAGGCCACTATAACACGTCACCTACTAAAATGGGCTTGTCATCTTACCCGGATGCATCACATTCGCTTGCCAAAACAATTACTGTTCTCGGAGCTTGACTCTGAGAACATATTATGTCAAAGTGTGATCAGGATCCTATCAGGTATTTGGTTAGAATGATAAAGGAAGTAAAAACAAGTGAATCAGACACAGAATACTTAGCAGGAGTAGACAGATGTTCTAAGAACATGAATTCTATCTTAAAAGATTCAGATTGGATAGAAAGATCTAGTGATGAAATTAAAGTTTCTCAGGTAATAAAATTAATAACATTTGGCTTATCAACAAACAGCTCAGGTGAATTAATGGCAAAAAAGCTGTATAAAGATCTCAAGGCAACTATGAATTTAGGGGAGGTAGGTTATCTTCTAGGGTATAGTGAATCCAAAACAATTGGTCCATATGTGATGACAGTGGGACAACAGAAAGAAACTAGGAACTCTAGAAGTGATTATAGAAAAAGAGAATCTGAACATAAAATTAGAAGCACTTCAAGGGATGCTAGAGTTGTATATTACAATTGTAATACTTAGGGGCATAAAGAACAAGACTGTTATAATGGAACTATTCGTAGAAATTGCAAATATGAGGGTCATGATAAATATCATTGTAGAAACCCACCTTTCTGTATGTATCATCAAAGAATAGGACATGGAACACATGAATGTAGAAATGTTCGTATGTACTCCGAAACAAGAAGAAAACCCCAAGACACAGAATGAAATAATACTACAGAACTCCTAGACAGTATCGTGTTAAGGATAGAAGTGATAGAAGGGTGAAAGAAAACTCCAACATCAAAGATAATTATAAACTGGCAATTGCAATTGGAAGGACTTCTGTAGAATCTCTCATTGCTGGTAGAGTGTTCAATAAACCTATTCAAATATTCATTGATATAGGATCTGTAGTTACTGTTATAATTTGTAGAGTTTTAAACCAATTGAAACCAAGAGTGAAAATCTTGGAACCAATCCATTATTTATTGCAAGGAGTAACTGGAAATCAGTTAAAAACATTAGGTAAGGTTGAACTAGAAGTCATCTTATATACAAATGAACACTTGCACATTCCAGTGATAGTTGTAGAAGAATATGTTTTCCCAGGAGATTTATTGATAGGATTTGCAACTATGAGAAAAGAGAACATGATCATATGTCCTACTTACTTAGGGATCCTAGTGAAATCACAGTTAATCCCATTTTTAAATCAACCAGACTTAAGACCAGTGACACGAATAAAAAAATCCTTAGAAATAGATAGGAAAGATAACATTTATATTTTAGATAACGAGGCCGAGCGGTCCAGACCAACAGAAAGTAACGCCACATATAGTGAACCCAACTCAGATGTTCAAGAAACCCTAGAAAATACTAATTCATCAACTACATATAAAGCCTTGCAAATTGTGGATGGTGGCGTAATAAAGTGGACATTATTACACCTCAGACCAATGAACAGGGTAGGGTGCAGTTGAAAGGAGTCACTGTAGACTCTGAAATTTAATCATCCCAGAATCAATTAGATTAAAAAGTTTGTAGTTGGACTCGGTTTTATAAGTCAAATATGAGCATGGTAAAAATATTAGTGATTAGTACTTTGAATAAAAGCAGCCTTAAGAAAAAGTACACAAATAGGATGTTTCCAAGTGTTTACAAAACCCATTAAGGTTTTAGATGAGAGTACTGAGGAGGTGGAATTACTTATTTCATCAACCTGTTCAGTTCAGGAAGAAACAGAGTTGGGAAAGAAATACAAGAATCAACTAGAACCTACTAGTTGCCCTGAGTTGGTTGTGTGAACCTGGAGGGCCGTCTTAGGATGTGTGAGGAGGATATTCGTCTTCTCAGGATTGCGCTCTGTGAGAAGAGTGAATCTTCCCCACAACCCAAAGCACGTTCCACTTCTTTCCTTTCTGCCATTGATGTGAGTGAGTGGCGCTCTGTGGGGTCCCGTTTGTCGAGCACGTGTTAGGTAAGCGGGTGCCCTGCCAATCGTTCTGCTCTGCTAGAGGATGAAGTGGCTGAAAATCAGGAGTTCTTGGTGGTGGGGGACTCCATGGTGCGAGGCTATGGCGACATCCTGCAGCGGAAGACCAAACGACGTTGCAAGCTTGTATGTCAAACAGGTCGTGGGATCGCTGATTGTACCCAGACCATCAGGGAGCAAAGATGGACGAACACGGTTATGATTGCTTATACGGGAAGTAACGATGTGGGTAGGGTGAGATCAGAGGAACTTGTTCGGGATTACAAGGTCCTCCTTCAGGAGATGAAGGAACGTGGGGGGCGTCACGTAGTCTGTGGAATCCTCCCGAGGACCTACACAGGCTCGTGTTGGAACAGTAGAGCCATAGGGATCAATGAGAGGATATCACGATTGTGCACGCAACTGGGATACCACTTTCTTGATCCTTGGTATCTCTTTTCCAGGCGTCATGACCTTTACGAGTCTGATGGGATTCACCTTACCCGCTGAGGCAAAGATGTTCTTACAAACCTCAATGTGGGTGTTTGTAATGAAGTAGTTCCTTTATTGGGGTAGAAACCCAAAGGAAAGGGGGAAATAGTGTACTGGGGAAAACAGAGTAGAATATAGCATTAATGTAGAACAATATGCCACTATAGGACAAAATATAGTTTAGGATATAGTGTCGGTAGAGGACGAAATGTTACATTAGGATGTAATGTCAAAGGACAAAATGTCACGATGGGATGCAATGGCAGTGGAGGACAAAATATCACGATGGGATGTAATGATAGTGGAGGACAAAATATCACGATGGGATGTAATGATAGTGGAGGACAAAATATCACGGTAGGATATAATGTCAGTGGAGGACAAAATACTGTATAATTTTAGGAAAGGGTGTCGGACAGAATGTCAATGAAGGACAAAATATCACGATGGGCTGTAATGACAGTGGAGGACAAAAGATCACGATGGGATGTAATGATAGTTGAGGACAAAATATTATGGTAGGATATAATGCCACTGGAAGACAAAATATAGTTTTAGGAAGGGATGCCGGACAGAATATCAATGAACAACGGAAGGCCGGTGTGAAACGCGGTGACGTAGGGGGATAAAGTGTACAAAAGAGATCGGATGACCGTAAGCGACTAGATATACGTGATGGGAGAAATGTTAATTTTGCGAGAAGAAATGTTAATAAGGCATTGAATGTCAATGAAGGACCAAATATCAATATAGAGCAAGCTGTCAATAAAAAAACAAAATTATAATGTAATGCATAATATTGAAACTCAATTATGTCAAAAAGAAATAATCACGAGTTTCTTAAAACTACGTACTTTAATGTTCGTAGTATTAGGAAAAAAATTAAAGAAATACAGGCTTATGTCAGAAGCGAAAATCTCGATATGATAGGAATAACCGAGACATGGTTAAATGGTAAAGAATTTAAGGCTGAATCTAATATTGCGGGATTTAAACACTTTCATCAGGATAGAAACTGCAAGAAAGGTGGGGGTGTTCTGTTGTACGTTAAAAACAATGTCTCAGCTTGTGTTTTAGAAAAAGTTAAACAGGACGTATGTGAGAGTTTGTGGGTAGAATTAACCCAAACAAATGGACAAAAAATAAATGTAGGTGTAATATATAGGCCAAAGACATTATTTTCATGAAAGTAGCAGTTGCCGACAAGAATGACGAGTTAAACACCATATGAGGACGGCGCCTTTATTTGTACGACGTTTCGCTTATTACAGCTTTTTCTAGTACAAGTTGAGATACATATGCTTGAGATTAAATAAGGGGAAAGGAGGGAACTGGGAGAGAAAAGAAGTTGGGGGAAGAAAGAGGAGGAGGAGGAGGAGGAGGAGGAGGAGGAGTAGAAGGGGGGGGGGTTGAACACTGGGAAAGGTTGAGAATGCTGGCCCAAACGTCCGTGGGCGAAATGTTCACAAAGGGTGGTTTAAATATTTTGAAATTTTGCTGGCCATGACCAGTAGGTCAGATCAACCAGGTAGCTGCTTCAGTTAGTGATATGGCGAGTGATTGTGTTACCGTGTTCAGCGCCGAAGAGGTACAATCTCTACTTAGTAGAATTGAAGCCTTGGAGGATGCTGTTAAGTGCCTTAAAGAGGAGAATCGAGTTCTCCGCTCGAAGGCCCATAATACGGAAGACAAAATTAGCGATGAACATGGATGGAATACGGTGAAAAATAAGATGTGGAAAAGTGGAAAAAAGTCCTCACCAGCTCCACTGAAATGCAAAAACTCGTTTCAAATGCTGGCGAATCTGCAGGAAGAAGAAACTAATGAAATCCAAGAGAAGAAGAAAAGGGCAGACGCTGGATCCCTGCCCACAGGTAAGATTTTGGTAGTAGGAGACAGTCAAGTGAGGTATTTAGACAGGGTTTTCTGCGACAAAGATAGGAAACATAGGACGCAGGTGTGTTTGCCCGGCGCGGGCATAGGAGATGATAGAGATAGGATCAAAGAGTGTCTAGTAGGGGAAGGCAAGGACCCAGTAGTCTGCTTAAGTGCCGGAGGAAATGACATAGGTAAGTTAGGGAGTGAGGAATTATTTGCGCGGTACCGGGATGCGCTAGACAAAATCAGAAATAGGGGAGGTGTTCCTGTAGTATGTGGAATCCTTCCGAGGCGTAGAGTTGGAGGCATGTGGCATTCCAGGGCTAAAGCAATGAATTGCAGGCTGGCAAAACATTGTAAGGCCAATGGATGGGCATTTGTCGACAACTGAGACCGCTTTTATGGTAAGAATCACCTATACACAAGGGACGGAGTGACCTTGTCTCCCAAAGGATTTCGGTTCCTTGTTGAATCCCTTGAGCGAGAAGTAGGCATCCTACAGGGTTTGTTCGGGTAGATTACGTGGGAGTAGGGGGGGAAGTATCGGAATATAGTTTAGACAATAGAAGTAACTTAGAGGCCTGTGTAAAAAATCACCAAAGCAAGTGGAGGGAATATAAACTTAAAGTTTACTACAAAAATAGCAGGAGCATAATTAACAAAGTTTATTTGCTGCGAGGTAAAGCATGCGTAGAGAATTTCAACATTATAGCTATTACTGAATCCTGGATCAACATGGCTGATAAACATTTCCTTCCGGAAATCGAAATAGAAGGTATAAGTTTTTTCATAAGGATAGGGTTGGCAATAATGGGGGAAGTGTAGCACTTTTCGTCAAAAATACATTAAACTGTATTATCAACAATTCTATTATGGAAGAGGACTGTACGGAATCTATTTGGGTAGAGATTATAGGCTAGAATAAGAAAGTTATTATCGGCGTCTTGTATAGACCTCCTAACCTCAGCATTGAGCAGACTGATTCCCTGATTCATGAAGATTATAAGAGCGTCCCAGTACAAAACATTTGTGATAATGGGAGATTTTAATTATAGAAACATTGACTGGGAAACTTTAATAGGAGATCACGAAGCGAAGAAATTCCTAGATGTGGTGCAGGATAATTTCCTAAAACAAGTGATTACCGATCCTACGAGGGGACAAAATGCCCTGGACTTAATTCTAACAAATAATGAGCACCAGATTAGCAGCGTAATAGTGGAAGATAGTCTAGGCTCTAGCGATCATCAAGAAATAAGATTTAATGTTATTTGGGAAGAATTAAAAAGTACGAATAACGTTCAAGTACCAGACTTCAGGAAAGCAAACTTTGACAATATAAAAACCTATTTGAAATTGAATACGAAATGTCATGCGGACGTTTCGGACATTGTCGATTCTCGTTGCGAGGCTGGAAGTCAGGTCTGGGTCACGGAGGGTAATATGCATACCTTAGATCAGGTCATTTGGGGGCGAGGGCCCAACAGTCAGGTCAGCGATTTAGAAGAAATGTATAGTAATCTAACTGATCTAAATATTAATGCACAAAACACATTTATCCCCCTAAAGTCAATACGGAAAAATAGTAATACTCCCAAATGGATGACGGACAGATTGAAACATGAGATCGGAATGAAAAGAGGACTTTACGTGAAAATAAAAAACGGGGAAAACGCCTTAGATCAAGAAATAACGAAATAGCAAAGCTGGTTGAAAGGAATACACGTTCAGTGAAACGTAATTATGAAATCAAGGTTGCCAGTCAAGCGAAATCCAACCCAAAGGTTTCTTTCACCTCTATAGAAAAAATAATAATAATAATAATATAAGATAAAGAATAGAAAATAAATAAAGAAAGAAAGAATAGGACCAATTAAAAACGGTGAAAATGTCATGATATAATTAGAGGAAAAAATGAGTGAGGAGTTTAACAATTATTTTCTATCGGTGTTTACTAATGAGAGGTTAGATAAAATACCTGACTGCGATCCGATTTTCAGAGGGGATGAAGAAAGTAGTCTAACTAATATCAGCATTAGTAAAGAAGAAGTAGTCAAGCAGATTGACAGACTTAAAGCTACAAAATCTCCGGGTCCAGACGAAAGTTTTCCGAAAATGCTTAAGGAGTGTAAATTTGAAATCTGCGACCAGTTAACTGAAATTTTCAATAAATCAGTAGACACTGGTTTTGTTCCAACTGCTTGGAGGCAGGCAAACGTTGTTCCTGTTTTTAAGAAGGGAGATAGATCGTCTATATGCAACTACAGGCCAATCAGTTTGACATCGGTTATAGGAAAAATGCTTGAATCAATAGTAAATAGACTCAGAGAAAACATTGAAGGGCATAATTTAATTCGTGATTCATATATGGAATAAAATCTAGGTGGGGCTATGTTATTAGCGGGGTCCCCCAGGGCTCGGTTTTAGGTCCCTTGTTGTTCATTATGTATATAAACGACTTAGACGATGGGTTAAATAGTGATGTTAGTAAGTTTGCGGACGACACTAAAACAGGACGCCTTATTAGGTCAGGAGACGACGCCCAGATTCTGCAGGATGATATTAATAAATTGTTAACATGATCGGTGAAATGGCAAATGAACTTCAATATCTCTAAGTGTAACGTGTTAAACGCAGGGCTACAGAACCCCGAAAATAGATACAACTTAGATAACACGTTTTTAGAAAAATCTGAGTGCGAGAGGGACTTGGGAGTTCTGGTGAGTCCGGACCTTAAAACCAGGAAGCAGTGCATTAGCGCCAGAAATAAAGCTAACAGACATTAGGCTTCATTGCTAGGACGGTAACGAATAGAAGTGCAGAGATAATTATTAAATTCTATCTAGCGATAGTTAGACCCATCCTTGACTATGCGGTACAGTTTTGGTCTCCGTCCTACAGAATGGACATCAATTCATTAGAACCAGTACAGAGAAGAATGACCAAAATGATACATGGACTCGGAAATTTGCCTTACGAAGACAGGCTTAGGCACCTAAACTTACACTCTCTGGAAAGACGCAGAGTGCGGGGTGATCTAATAGAAGTGTTCAAGTGGATCAAAGGCTATAACAAGGGTGATGCAAACAAGGTCATCATAATAAAACAACAGGGCAGGACTCGCAGTAAAGGGTATAAACTGGACAAATTTAGATTTAAGAAGGAAATAGGCAGGAATTGGTTTACTAATAGGGTGGTCGATGAATGGAATAAACTTAGTAACCATGTAGTAAGCGCTGAAACTATCAGTTGTTTTAAAATAGATTAGACAACTTTATGGATGGGGATAACAGGTGGTGATGGATACGGAGCTGCCTGGTGTGGGCCTTATGGTCTTTCGCAGTCTCCTTTATTCTTATGTTCTTATGTAGGGGAATTATGTGGGGCGAGATGTTGAACATGCCCCTATTATATTCAATGGTGTTCGTTCCTTGAATGATCGCTGCTTCTAAACACTTCCTGCGGATTTTGTCTGGTTCTCCTATCAGCAGCTCTGCATTCTTCCAGTCCATAAGATGGTTTTCCTTGTTGCTATGTGTCACACATGCATTGGTGGTGACATCATGCCTGACGTCGTAACGGTGTTCACGTATTCGTGCATTCAAGTCGCGTGACGTTTCTCCGATGTAAACTTTATCACATCCTGAACACGGAATACGATAAACACCGGCTTTGGTGCCCGGTGTTTGGTTGTTGTGTATTTTCGTCTTCGTTATGTCTTTTATCGTCCTGCTTGTCTGGCACACTACTTCCAAATTGGTGGTTCTTAAAATATGTGTCAGGTTGGTGGCAACGTCGCTGGTTGGCAACACGAGACGTCTTGTTTTGCTGTCCTGCTAACTATGGCTTTCCCGAATCTTAGCGGGAAAGCCCACTAACAAAAATTATTTAATTCATTTCTACTCCCACCATGACATAAAGGACCAAGAGAGGAGTAGTAATAGGCTTTTTCCTTACGTCATTTAGGATATGCAGTGCAAAATACTTAGAAGAAAAGTGCAGGTTTATTAAAAAAAAAAGGTGACAAAAAGAAACCAAATAACTACAGGCCTATAAGTTTGACTTCAGTCGTAGGAAAAATGATGGAAACTATCATCAGAGCATCATTTAGAAAGTAGCTGTTTGATAAGTGACAGAAAGCATGGTTTCAGACGGAAATGTTCTTGCCTGACTAACTCGAATTCTACAACACAGTTATCTCGAATTATGACAAAAGAAACATTATTGGCTAAAAGAAACCTGCACAGCGAAGCTATGGCGATAATCCCATACCACACTCCTGGTCATATGGCTGCTTCTCGAAGGTTGAGTGTGGTTGGAGTTTTCCACCAGAATCATCAGAAATGTAAAATTCCCGGCTCTGTGCAGGCATGCGCATTGTCGACCCCACCTCCCCCTCCCTACCCCTCCCTTCTTAGCCGGCTCGCCTGAGTCGTTACTTCTAAGCGCGGAAACGGACTGAGCGGTCTACCCGCTGCCGGCCTTTGGTTTTTTGCCGGTGAGTCTGTTTCCTGCTTGTTAATCAACTGATAGTTTCAGCGCTTTCTGCATGGTTGCTGGTTTGTCCCATTCTTCGACCACCCTTTTAGTGAACCAGTTGTTGCCTTCTTAAATCTATTTGGTCCGGTTTGTGCCCATTGCTGCGAGTCTGGTGTTGCGGAGTGGGGTGCCCCCGGGGGTCTTCTGGCCTCTCGGCGGCCCCATACCTCCTACGATCAATGGTCCTCTAACGCCTCACGGCTTGCATCGTCAGGCCCTAGGCGTAGACTATGACCTTATACGCTCGCAATCCGTCCCCGTCTCCGAGTCGTCCCTGGTAAACAACCCGGGTCCTCTCGGAGGACATGGGAACGTGTCTTATGGTACGGAGGGTGGCGCCCCCGAGGGTCATCAGGCCTCTCGGCAGCCCCATACCTCCGACAATCAATGATCCTCTAACGCCTCACGGCTTGCATCGTCAGACCCTAGGCGTAGACTTTGACCTTTTCCACTCGTAATCCGTTCCCCATACGTCTTCGGGTCGTCCGTGGTAAGAACCCGGGCCTCTCGGAGGACAGGGGGACGTGTCTTATGGTACGGAGGGTGGTGCCCCCGAGGGTCATTAGGCCTCTCGGTAGCCCCAAACCTCCGACAATCAATGGTCCTCTAACGCCTCACGGCTTGCATCGTCAGGCCCTAGGCGTAGACTTTGACCTTTTCCACTCGTAATCCGTTCCCCATACGTCTTCGGGTCGTCCGTGGTAAGAACCCGGGCCTCTCGGAGGACAGGGGGACGTGTCTTATGATACGGAGGGTGGCGCTTCTGAGGGTCATCAGGCCTCTCGCCAGCCCCATACCTCCGACCATCAATGGTCCTCTAACGCCTCACGACTTGCTTCGTCAGACCCTAAGAGTGGACTTTGACCTCTTCCGTCGTCCGACGTCTCCGGGTCGTCCGTGGGTGGGCGGCCCGGGGACTCTTGGGGGACGGGGGGGGGGGTGTCGGGTGGTGCGGAGAGTGGCGCCCCTGGGGGTCGGCGGGCCTCTCGGCGGCGCCGTGCCCCCGACCGTCGTGGCCCTCTGGCACCTTGCGGCTTGCCTTTTCGGGCGGGTTCGTGAGCCCACCTTCCTCCCGGAGCCGCTCACGTAGACCCAACAGGAAGTCCGCTCGAGAAAGAGTTCTATCTCTCCCAAGAGGCCTAGGACGCTCAGCTCGTCCACACCCTCCACATCCCGGTCACGGCACCACCCTCCTTCCGTCCCTGATAGGCCCCGTCTTCGACTCTGCCCTATCTCGCTATCCGGCCTTTCAGGCCGCGCAGACCAGAGCATCACCCCCCCCCCTCCAAAGCAGCCTTCTAACGAGCCTTTGGCTCTGGCCCCTCTCCCACACTCCCTCCTGGTCCTTCCCTCCGCCCCTCCGCGCCGGCGGCGGGTATAGGACTGAAAGGCCCCTCTCATGAGGCACCCCCCCCCCCCAATCAGACGACCGTCGGGTTGGGGGACGGGGTGGAGGACCACCTCCGTTCATCTTTACCTTATCCTCCTGCCACGACGGACTCTTACGAGATCCGCCCCTTCTCATTGTATGACCTTACATACATCCCCCTTGTATAGCGGCGAGGGATGTTATTCAGCAAAGATGGGGTCTCGCCTGTTGGAAACGCTCTTCAGTACGGGGTCCTCTCATCACCTGAATGACATCATTTGACGTCTCGATCTAGACTCCTCCCTACTAGGCTGTCCAGGCACCCAGAAAATGACACCTCGCTATATCACAATGTGATCCTGTGACGTCAGTGATCCTTTGAAGTCACAATATGATTCTTGGATGTCACGATGTGTTTGTGACATCACGATGTGATCCTATGACGCCGTGATGTGATCCTGTGACGTCACGTGATGCTGTGACATCACAATGTGACCCTGTGACGTCGTGATGTAACCCTGTGGCATCACGATGTGACCATGTGACATCACTAATTCTGTAACATTACTGTATGGTCCAGTGGAATTACAATGAAAACATATGACGTCACGATGGGGTCCTGTGACGTCATTTTGTTGGTGTCGTCACGATATGATTACATGATGCCACGATGTGATAATAGTTCACGATGTGATCAGGTAACGTCAATATGCGATAAAGTGATGTCACGGTGTGATAAGATGACGTCATTATGTGATAAAATGACGTCACAATGTAGCCCTATGACGTCAGTTTGTGGCTCTGTGACGTCACGAGGCGATCCTATGACGCCATGATTAAATCCGGTGACGTCACATTATAATCACATGATGTCACTAGGTATTAAACATATGGAAGTCAGCTTGTGGGTGATGAGACGTCATAAACTGTCATAGCACACTATTGCATAAGGACGCTTGCCACGGGCTTTGAGGACTTCCCGCGGGAAGACTTGGGGTGAGTTGGATACATACCGAGGGTCCAGGCCCGTCTTAGCGGGAGACGCTCAGGGAACGTCTTCACCCAGGACGAAGCCTCTTGACTAACGCCCACGGACGAGGTCGCTCGGAAACGACCTCGGCCTCGCATGTATGTTGTTATACGTTCTACAATCGATTTTGTGACTTCACTACCCCCTCCGGGGATCGGAATCCACCTTGCCCTACTAATTTGATTATCTTTACATTTTTATTGCACCAGACTCCCTTTCGGACTCTCGCTTACCCCGAGGATCTTCACGAAACTAGTGAGAGTGGTAGGCGTACGCTGGACGGAAGCAAGCGTCTCCATACTCATGTACCTAGACGGCTAGTTGATGCATTTGCCCACCGGGGAGGGTGCATCGGCCGACATCTCGGTGGCTCTGAGAGTGTTGGCGGACGTGGAGTTCGGGGTGGACTAGGACGGGTCTGCCCTCGCTCCCACACAGAGACTTTATTGGCTCGGGATTGAGTGGGACACAGTCGGCGCTCTTCGGGTGCTCCACTGCGCCAAGAGAGCGTACTTCTCTCACACGTTCTCCCACCTTCGGTGGGGGTGGGGGTGGGGCGTTGGGTTGCCTCAACTTTGCGACCCCGGCCCTTCCACTGAACCGCTTGGGGCGCCAACGGCTGGTACGGGAGGTCGAGCTCCTCCCGCGCGACCTGCCCTGGCCGGTACCCTCAGCACTCCACAGCTTGTTGCGTCCCTGGCTTCGGTCGGGGGCCCTACGCCTGTCGGTCCCATAGTCCCCGCCCCCACCTCGAATAGCAGGAGCGGCGGACGCCTCGGACATGGGGTGGGGCTTCCAGTCGAGCTGGAGACATCAAGCTTGCCGGGGATGGTCGGAAGATAGAAGGTCACTACTCATCAATCTTCGGGAGCTGATAGTGGTGAAGGAATGACTCGAGCGACACCCCGAATTCTCCTGCATGAGCGTCCGCTTGAACATAGACAATGTGACGGCAGTACAGTGCGTGCAGAGGCAAGGTACGGCCCGACCAGGTCCACTCCTAGCCCTGTTGGAAGACATCTTCGCCGAGGCATCACGCAGGGCCATATCACTCTCGGCGAAGTATGTTCCGAGCCGGGAGAACGACTGGGCGGACGCTCTATCCAGGTTTCAGGAGACCTCTGTGGTGTGGCAACTACACCCACAAGTGTTCGAGTCGCTCTCCCTCCGCTACGGCACCCCAGAGGTGGACCTGTTTGCCTCCCCAAACACGACCCAGCTCCCCCTCTACCTCACCTGCATCCAAAGGACACGCACAGGAGGCCCAGACGCCTTCACGGAGGACTGGAACAGCTGGAAGTACGTATTCATTTTCCTCCTCCAGCGACACCGGTCCTCCTGAAGGTGATGCAGACCCTCAGGTCCTTAAAGGGTCAGGTCCTCCTGATAGCTCCCTACTGGCCAACCCAGCCGTGGTTCGGGGGAGCTAATGAGATGGGGCCCTTCTCCCCTTCTACTGGGGTCAGCCTGCCTAGACAACAGCCTTACCGCGCCTCTCCAAGCGTCACTCCAACTTGATACTTGGAGTTTTCTACGGGGAGCTCTCAGCCAACTCTTCTATACAGAGGCAGCAGACAAGATGCTCAGAGCCCACCTTCCGTCCTCAGTGCGGCAGTGTGGGTCCTGCTGACGGAGATTCCGGAACTGCCTTCGGAGACACGTGATGGTGACCATCTCCGCCAGCACGGTTCTGGACTTCCTGACTTGGCTAACTGACTCCACCAACAGGGCACCGGCGACTATCTTGCCTCACTATACAGTCCTCACTGATCCGCTACGCTTTGGCGTGAACATCCGAGTGCCACAGAGGGCGCGAACCCTCCTAATGAAGGGGATCAGCGCCTCGAGAGAGCCGAGACATCAACCGGTCCTGGCCTGGTCCTTGCATCGTCTTCTGCAGTACCTGGCGTTCGAAAGGGCCATTATGGAGGAAGAACACTTCCCTCAACGTGCCATTTTTCTGTTCGCCTTGACTACGGACTACAGGGCTTCACAGCTGGCGGCAATCACCCGCCACCCGTCCTTCTCCAAACTTGAGGAGGACAGCTCGGCCCTAACCCTCTCTCCATCACCAACATTCCTGGCCAGGAACGGCGGCCGAGCGGACGACATGATTGGCCCTCTCAGAATACAATCCTTCCGAGAGGGAGGACGCCCACAACCGCTGCGCCCGGTCCGTGCGTTCGAAGACTACGTGGAGCACACGGAAGAGATTTCTGAGGATCATCTCTTCTACAACTCGAAATTTAGGATTCCCCTAACCCCGAGGTCCCGGGTGCACCTGCTTTGTCGCATTTTGGAGAGAGCCGACCCGGGCCATGCCCCGCACGCCCACAACATCAGGGACTTCGTGGCATCGCTGGCGTTTCTCCGCACCCACTCTGTGGAGCGGGTGCGGGACCTAGGGGCTGGACATCGACGACTCCCTTGGGGACACGGTGTCTCTACCACTTGGTCGCCCCTGTCCTATGTGTCGCCATGGAAACGGCTCCACCCCTCTCATCTCATAAAAAAAAAAAAAAAAAAAAAAAAAAAAAAAAAAAAAAAAAAAGTGGGTGGAGGGGGTAAAGGGCGACCGAGGAGTGGGGAGGGGCCCAGGAACCGCTGAACAGGATACGATTTTCGTATAATTTACGCATTGTGTGAACAGTGCAATGTTGTGCATGTCACATTCTTCGGTGTGGGTACTTGACTTTTTTTTTTTTTTTCTCCCCTCTACTGAGTGATAAAATGAATAAGTCTCCCATAGGAAAGACACACGTAATAACGGTTTGAATCAGGCTTCACCTCTCCTCCCACCTGCCCTCGTCTCATGCATACCTTTGCTGTGGTTTCTTTCAGCCGATAATATTTCTTTGTCGCGGCTCGTGCCACTTAAATTGTTTTTATCGGCTTAAGAAACCTGCACAGATTTAGGGTCCCTCCCTCCTCCCACAGGCGAAGCCTTCATTTCTCATTGAAGTGACGACTCAGGCGAGCCGGCTAAGAAGGGAGGGGTAGGGAGGGGGAGGTGGGGTCGACAATGCGCATGCCTGCACAGAGCCGGGAATTTTAAATTTCTGATGATTCTGGTGAAAAATTCCAACCACACTCAACCTTCGGGAAGTGGCCATATGACCAGGAGTGTGGTATGGGATTATCGCTATAGCTTTGCTGTACAGGTTTCATAAGCCGATAAAAAAAATTTAAGCGGCACGAGCCGCGACAAAGAAATAATATAGATTTAATATATCTAGACTTTGCAAAAGCTTTTGATACCGTCCCTCACGAAAGACTACCTACTAAATTAGCTTCACACGGAGTAAGTGGTAGTCTATCAAGTTGGACTAGTAATTGGTTGAATAATCTAAAACAGAGAGTTGTTTTAAATGGAAAACCTTCTGGATGGAAATTTTTTACAAGTGGAGTTCCTCAGGGTTCCATTCTTGGGCCACTTCTATTCATAGTATATATAAATTACTTAGACCATGGACTAAATTCTACTGTTTCCAAATTTGCTGATGATGCAAAACTGTGCGGAATGGCAAATGATCACTTAAAACAATTAGATATTCAAGAATATTGAGATAAATTAGAGTAATGGTCTTAGAAGTGGCTAATGAAAATTAACATAGTAAATGCAAGGTAATGCACACTGGTAAAAATAACAGTAAGTACGATTACAAGTTATTTGGAAATTCGTTAACAAAAGTGGATAGTGAAAAGAATCTCGGCGTAATTATCAGTAACGATCTCAAATCATCCAAGCAGTGTATTTCAGCCTCTGAGAAAGCAAATAAGATTCTAGGACTGATTGCGCGATCTTTTGACTTCAAAAGTCCATCACACATTAACAAGCTATATAAATCGTTAGTTCGTCCACATTTGGAATATACTGTTTCCGTGTGATCACCGAATCTCATTCAAGACACTGACAGATTGAAAAAAGTACAACGGCGAGCCACAAAACTGATTCCAAATATAAAAAATAAATCATACAAAAATCGACTAAAACATATGAATCGGTTTTCCCTAAAAAAAATTCTAGAGGGAATTGACAGCATCAAAAGTGACAAAATTTTCACACTGAATGAGAATCAGACAAGAAACAATGGTCTCAAACTGTCCAGAAATATATCTACTTTGAAAGTGTGTAGAAACAACTTCGCCAACCGTGTAGTTAATGAATGGAATAAACTTCCTGCAGAGGCAGTGCAATGTAGTTCAGTTCGAAGCTTTAAGAATCATTTAGATAAACACCTATGTAAGATGCTGTAATGACTACAATTTATTTTATTTGATTTGTTTATTTGTTTTGTTGTCATTTGTCCGTTTGTTTATTGTTTATTTGTTATTATTTGCTATTTATCTGTTTTTTTATCATTCAACTATACATATCCATTTATTATTTATTTAATTTATTATTTACATTGTTATAGTTTTTATTCATTCATTTATTTATTTAACATTATGATATTTTTCGCATCCGACCTATATATGAACCAAAAGGTCTCTTGTCGGCATGCTCCGCCTTTGTAATCCTTTGTAAAATTTGTCCAAGGATATGCGGACATAGCTAATCCATTAAGTTCTTTATTGAGGAAAGACTCAAAGTTCATGTGGGGACCTGTACAACAGCAAGCTTTTGACAAGTTGAAAGATAAACTTACGAGTTCTCCAGTTTTAATATTTCCAGACAATGATAGAGTTCATTCTTTGTACTGATGCATCTTACATAGGGTTAGGAGGCATACTGTTGCAAGAGAGAACTTTGAAACCAATAGATTACACATCTAGGCTTTGTAATAGAGCAGAAACAAACTACTCTATAACAGAAAGAGAAACTTTAGCAGTGATATATTTATTAGAAAGATTTAGAGATATGATACCGGGATATATACTCAGAGTGTGAACTGATCATACACCTATTCAGGATCTTAGGAGCAGACTAACAAGATGGTTTGCAGTACTTCAGTGCTATGTGGTTAGGTTTGAATATATTCCGGGTAGAAAGAATGTTGTAGCAGGTGCACTTTCTAGAAACATTAGCTAACCAACGACAGGGTTGATCAATTTTGTTTGTAGTATAGATGCGTTAGTAAACTTAGATGAGGAAATGCTAATAAGAGAACAGAGGGATGATAACATGTGACTCACTAGCCAAGTAATTGATGAACCCAAGAGGAAATCCTCCAAAACTACCAAAAGGGTATAAAATATAGGAATTTCATTTGACTAATGGACTTTGTGTAGAAAAATATATTTCTAGAGGCCCATTTAATCAGTTGGTAATACCACAAACTCTTGTAAGAGAGATATTGAAGTTACTTTATGACAGTGATTGTAGTTCATATCCAGGAAAGGATAAAACTTATAGACAAGCACAACTTAAATACTTTTGACCAGGTATGAAGAAAGATATATATGGTTATATAGAAAATTGTTTGAAATTTGCTAAGGTGAAGGAAATACACCAAAGCCTGCCCATATGTTATCATATCCCATTCCACAGAAATCTTGAGAAAGAGTTCACATAGATACGTTGGAGTCACCTATGTCTAAGAATGGATATAAATATGTATTTGTTGCCATTAATTATTTGTCAAGATTTTGTATTTTACAACACATTACAAATAAGAAAGCTGAAAAAATTGCTTCAGTAATCTATGATCAGATAATCTGTAATTTCACTACACCTAAGGTCTTAGTTTCAGATAATGGAACTGCGTTTAATAAAAAAAAATCTTGGAAAACTTATATAGATTGTTTAAGATAAAAAAAAATATCAATATTTTAGTGAATCATCCTCATAGTAATGGATTCGTAGAGAGGCTAAATAAGAAAATTATTATATGTCTTAGAGGTATGATAAGTCCTCATAGTATAACTTGGGATACTTGGATTCCTTGTATTAAATGTACTCTGAACAACGAAATTAACATAGCAACAGGTGATACACCTCCTTTTATTATATTTGGGGAGGACAAAATTCTTTCATATGAAATCTTGATTGCAGAGCAGAAACCTGTGTATAATATAGATGATTATATCTCAAATAGGATACACTTCAAATTATACACCAAAGAGTTAGAGAACATATGCAAGAGTATACACAAGAGATGGAAAAGCAACAATACAAAATAGCATATAAAATAGAATTAAAAATAGGAGATTTATTCATGGCCAAACTACATTCACCCTATAATAAACTTTCAACGAGGTACTCAGGTCCATATAGGGTAATTGGTTTTGCAAGTGGAATTAAATACAAGATCTTACACTTAGAAACTAGGGAGGTATCAATTAATCCCTTAGATGATATGAAGAAGGTTAAGATACAATTTGATGATGAAGATACATGTGACACTTAGTGTATTAGTTTTAAAGAAACACTTAACCCAGAAGAGTATGGGGAATATGTTGATAATATCGTACGGGAATTGAATATTAATCTTGGTACATTTTACAGATGAAGACTGCAATATTTTTTGTAATTTGTATGGTGAGTGCTCTGGACTGAAACCCAGTTCGTCCTGGAGTATTGATACTACATCAAGGTAACCTGATAATGGTAGACCATATCATTAGGTTAGTTCTAAATTATAAAAACATATATGTAATTAAGGATAATGTTGACTCATTGAGAGTAAATTTGAAATTATTAGAAGAAAACATTTCCAGTAAAAATATTCAAAAGAAACTTAAAAGTAAGATAAATGAGATAGAGCATAAACTTGATGTCATAGATTCAAACTTCAAAAGAAATGGTAGACAAAAGAGAAGCATGTTATTGGTAGCTTTAGGAGCTTTTGCCGGATTGGGAATATCTAATTTTGCCTTTCTTGCTAACTTAAATCTTTCTATGAATAGATTGAATGAGAAAGTTACAAAATTTGATAATTTGCAAACAAGTGTAAAGAACATTGAGGAATACATCTATGAAATTACAGATAATTTAGAGTCTCAGTTTAAAACAATCTGAACAAGAGAATACAATATTTCTTTTCTTATTACTTAATGCAATGCATTTGAAATTAACCGAGATGCAATTTCAGTTGGAATCCTTTGTGCAACATTTAGTTCCAGCAAATTCTGGTCAAGTTACATCCTCTATTCTCCCAATACCGCAACTTATAAGAATAATTAACTCAACAAAGAAAGATTGGAATTTTAAACCTTTCTTTGATGAAACTAATGTGGCATTCTATTACCCATCATTAACTGCGTATTTAAGTGTTTCCTTAATGATAATAGAAATTCCTTTTTCTTCTAATTTTAGATACAATTTTTACAAGCTGATACCCTTCCCTATGAAGGTAAGTAGTTCATTATATGAAGTGGATATTCCAGTTGTAGATCCATTGAATTACATCCTTTCTATAGACAACCTAAAGGAGAGCACAATCGCTAATGATGAATTAAAGGATAGTAAAATCATTAATAAGAATCTTTATCCCTGTCATTCTTTCATTTTTCTGTTTTGTGAAGCTTTGAAAAACTCATGGGAAGCTTCGCTTTAAAGAATTTGTCTGTGATAAATAATTGTCATTGCAAGAAGATTGTGCTAGACCAGATTTCTTATAGTAACGTCGAAGGTTCCCATTATCTATTTTTCCCTAATAAGACAAGAATTTCGATTATTTGTCCAGGTTTAAGTCCTAAATTGGATTTGGTTGAAGGTCTTATCTCAGTTTTTGACAACTGTGAATTACATGCAGGCACATTTTCCACTATTGCTAATACCCTTAATACCATGCATTTGACTGAAGAGTCATATATCTCAACCTTCAACATCACATTACCCGAAAACTCTCCCCCTTTGAAAATTAAATGAAGATCAATGATTATTCTACCAATTATATAGTTATGCTTAGAGTCCTCTTTCCTTCAATAGTAATTGCTGCTCTGACTTAAATTTTTATATTCAGGAGAATGTCAACACTTGATTCTGTTCAGCATATTTCTGCTTGATTTGTTTTCTTTTATATGTTATTGACATTTGTGCATTTTGGAGGGGTTGCTTGTTTTTTTTTTAAATGTTATATTTGTGACATATGTTTTGATGATACCATTTGTTTTGCCAAATCGTGCTTATTTAACTCTTCTTTTAGATAGATTACAAGGTCATCCAAAGGAACTTTCGTAAATAAACTAACAATATCATAACTTACCAAGGTTTGTACAAATTAGATAGTTATATTTCTCATGAAATTTCAAAATTATTTAAATTGTAATATAAATTATGAGCAGTTGTCCCATACTTGTTGGTTACCAGGATGGTTCAAACGTCCGTCACGTGTATTTCTTCCACTACCTCTCCGAATGCCCTCTTCACTATGTCATATATTCTGTACCTTGTTTCTTCATTTTATAATTCCTTCTTTGTATATGCACTGAAGATGTAATTATACGAAAGCGCTCTGCTTCGTTAGTTTACTTTTCCTAGTGGTTACTTACGCAAGTGTATATATATATATACATATATATATATATATATATATATATATATATCTATGTATATATATATACATATATACATATATATATACATGTATATATATATATATATATATGTATACATGTGTATATATACATATATATAGTTATAGTTATATATATATATATGTATATATATATATATGTATATGTATATGTATATGTATATATATATATATATGTGTGTGTGTGTGTGTGTGTGTGTGTGTGTGTGTGTGTGTGTGTGTGTGTGTGTGTGTGTGTGTGTGTGTGTGTGTGTGTGTGTGTGTGTGTGTGTGTGTGTGTGTGTGTGTGTGTGTGTGTGTGTGTGTGTGTGTGAGTGTGTGTAAATTTGTATACTTAGGACGCAGGTTTCACTGATACGCTGTTAAATAAAATAGCATTCTCACGGTTGTTGATTTTCTTTCTAATGTTTTCAATTTTTCCAATAACTGGTCTTGTTTCCGGAGGATGGGCAAATACAAGCCGGCCATAGTCTTCCATTTTAAATGACGTTTCGACTACATGGAGTCATCTTCAGAAAGTTACAAATAAGTCCAACACAGTTTACACGGTTACATGCTAAACAATGGCAGAAAAGTACAGAGAGCTTGGGATTATATACTGGCTAAGGGAGAGGGGATGGGGGTCGGCACGTTGACCGCAGGAAGGGAGGAGGGTACTCAGGGGGAAGGAGAGAGAGGAGGTACTGTTAATTTTGATAGGAGAAATGTTAATGAGGCATTGAATGTCAATGAAGGACCAAATAATAATAATATAGAGCAAGGCATAAATAAAAAACAAAATGATAATATAAGACATGATATTGAAACTCAAAATGTGTCAAAAAGAAATAATCAGGAGTTTCTTAAAACTATGTACTTTAATGCTCGTAGTATTAGGAACAAATTTCAAGAAATACAGGCGTATGTCAAAAGCGAAAATCTCGATATGATAGGAATAACTGAGACATGGTTAAATGGTACAGAGTTCGAAGCTGAATTTAATATTGCGGGATTTAAACACTTTCATCAGGATAGAAACCACAAGAAAGGTGGGGGTGTTCTATTGTACGTTAAAAACAATGTTCATGCTTGTGTTTTAGAGAAAGTGAAACAGGATGCATATGACAGTTTGTGGGTTGAGTTAACCCAAACAAATGGACAAAAAATGAATATAGGTGTAATATATAGGCCAAAGACATTATCATTAGCAGACGACAAACTGTTATTTCAAGAACTGTCTAGTTTCTGCAACCGAGATTTATTGATAATGGGTGATTTCAATTTTACTGACATTGATTGGATGACCCTTGAACATGGCCATATAGGTAGTCGCTTGATTGATTTTCTTGGTGACAATTACTTAATTCAGCATGTAAAAGAGCCCACAAGATATGGAAACTTACTCGATTTATTGATCACTAGCCGCGAAAGCATGGCAACTGATGTAGAAGTCGGTGAATCTGTTGCAAATAGCGATCACAACTTAGTCAGATTCAAACTCCTAAACAATTTTAGAATAGATACTTGAGCTTCTAAAATACCCGATTTCAGTAAAGCTCAGTTCATAGAACTACGTCAGGAGCTTCAGCTTACAGATTGGGAGGAAAAATTAAACGAAAGGCCTGTAGATCAGATGTGGGAAATATTTCAAAATACGCTCACTAAGATGATTCAAACTTACATTCCTTTTAAGGACAGACGTCCCCCAAATCAGGCTCGCCCAAAGTGGCTCGACAAAGAAACTGAAAAAAGTATTGCTAAAAAGAGACAGGCTTATAAGAAATATAAGTGCTCGGGTGCATCTAATGACTATGAAAGTTATGTATCAATACAGAGAGATTTAAAAAAGACAATAAGAAAAAGAAAACGACAATACGAAATGAACATCGCTGAGAAATCCAAAGAGAATCCCAAAGAATTCTATAGTTACATTAAAGATAAAAAGGTTGTTAGGAATCACATTGGTCCACTATTATCTGCTGACGATCAACTTGAATATTCAAATGAAGGAATGTGTAATCTCTTAAACAATTATTTTAGCTCGGTATTCGTAAACGAAACACCTCAAAGTGAATTCCAAACTGAAACCTGTGAAAAGTCTGGGGTAAACTTACTCACTACGGTAAATATAACAAAAGAAACAATTAAAAGGTGTATAGACAAACTCAAAGTTAATAAAACACCAGGGCCTGACGGTTGGCATCCAAGAATCTTAAAGGAAATGAAAAATGAGATTGTTGTTCCATTAGAAATTATTTTCAAGAAATCCATCATATCCGGAGATGTCCCAAGAGAATGGAAGCTAGCTAACGTTACTCCCATATTCAAAAAAGGTGACAAAAAGAAACCAAATAACTATAGGCCTATTAGTTTGACTTCGATCGTAGGAAAAATAATGGAAACTATTATCAGAGATGCTATCGAATATCATTTAGAAAGTAACCGTTTGATAAATGATAGCCAACATGGTTTCAGACGGAAACGTTCTTGCGTGACTAACTTACTCGAATTCTACAACACAGTTGTCTCGAATTATGACAAAAGAAACAATATAGATTTAATATATCTAGACTTTGCAAAAGCTTTTGATACCGTCCCACACGAAAGACTACTTACTAAATTAGCTTTGCATGGAATAAGTGGTAGCCTATTAGGTTGGACTAGTAATTGGTTGAAAGGTCGAAAACAGAGAGTTGTTTTAAATGGAAAAACTTCTGGATGGAAAAGTGTTGCAAGTGGAGTTCCTCAGGGTTCCGTTCTTGGGCCACTTCTATTCATAGTATATATAAATGATATAGACCATGGACTAAAGTCTACTGTTTCCAAATTTGCTGATGATACAAAACTGTGCGGAGTGGCAAATGATCACTCAAACCAATTAGATATTCAAGAAGATTTAGATAAATTACAGCAATGGTCTGAAAAGTGGCTAATGAAATTTAACACAAGTAAATGCAAGGTAATGCACATAGGTAAAAATAACAGCAAGTACGATTACAAGTTATTTGGAAATTCGTTAACAAAAGTGGATAGTGAAAAAGATCTCGGCGTAATTATCAGTAACGACCTCAAATCATCCAAGCAGTGTATTTCAGCCTCTGAGAAAGCAAATAAGATTCTGGGATTGATTGCGCGATCTTTTGATTTCAAAAGTCCATCACTCATTAACAAGCTATATAAATCGTTAGTTCGTCCACATTTGGAATATGCTGTTTCCGTATGGTCACCGAATCTCATTAAAGACATTGACAGACTGGAAAAAGTACAACGGCGAGCCACAAAACTGATTCCAAATATCAAAAATAAATCATACGAAAATCGACTTAAGCACATGAATCTGTTTTCCCTAAAAAAGCGTAGACTCAGAGGTGACTTGATACAGGTCTTTAAGATTTTAAAGGGAATTGACATCAAAAGTGACCAAATTTTCACATTGAATGAGAATCAGACAAGAAACAATGGTTTCAAACTGTCCGGAAATAGATTCAATTTGGAAGTAGGTAGAAACAACTTTGCCAACCGTGTAGTTAATGAATGGAATAAACTTCCTGCACAGGTAGTGCAATGTAGTTCAGTTCGAAGCTTTAAGAATCATTTAGATAAATACCTAAGTAAGATGCTGTAATTATTATAATTTATGTTATATTATTTGTTTTTGTTTTGTTATAATTTGTCTGTCTGATTTTCATTTATTATTAGTTATATGTCAATTTATTATCATTTACTATTTACCTGTTTGTTTGTTATTCAACTATACCAATGCATTTATTTATGTATTTTAATTGTTATTTACATTGTTATAGTTTTAATTTATTTTTAATTTATTATTAATATTATTTTTTTTTTTTTTTTTTTTTTTTTTTTTTTTTTTTTGCATCCGACCTAGATATGGATCAAAAGGTCTCCTGTCGGCATGCTTTGCCTTTGTAATCCTTTGTATGGGTACAATTTGGGTCACCTCATTGGTGACGTGCAGAGGGGAAGGAAGGGGGTCGGGAGATGGGATTTTGTCCTAGAACAAGCATTGAAAAAAAGTATACTGGAAATCGTATTAGATTGAATATTGGTGGGAGGGGCTTGTTCCTTTATGAGGATAGGTTCCAACATTTTCAATTGCTTTAATTTGTTGCATTGTGTGACTATCCTGGTATTATTGAGGGTGGTCTCCCTATCAATTTCAGCCTGATGGTGTTGTTGATGGTGGGGTCGGATTGCCCCTTGTTGTAAATGGAGAGACAACCGCCTCCTAAGATGACATGTCGTATATCGAGTGTAACTGTAATTACGGGGTGCGCAGTCCCAAGTAGTACAGCGATATTCATATATTACATCATTTTTAGACAAAATCCCACGGTTCGCATAATTTTCTGACAGTGGAAGAGTGTGGATCTGGAGAATCTGTAGTCAAGAGTTTGACCTCAAAAGACTGCAGCGCAGTGTCGTCCGCAAACAACAGCTGGCTCACCTCCCTTTTTTTCCATTTTCTTTGACCATCTCCAATCCATGACCCACCGCCCTTACATTTACCTCTCTCACCACCCCATCCATTTATTAATTGAACAGCCAGAGTGACATAACACATCCCTGACGAAGTCCCACCTTTACCTCGAACCACTCACTCTCTCCATTTTTAATCCTGACACATGCTCTATTACTCTCGTAAAAACTCTTGACGGCGTAGCACATTGGTGAAATAATACTAATGATGTATGTAATCATCCTTGTAAACTTTGGACCTTCATCACTCCTCCATATTATCGTGTCTAGAAATGGTAATTTTCTTCCCTCTTCTTTTTCTACCGTGAATTTTATATTACAAGGATGATTACATACACTATCTCTCTGCACACAATGATAGGACAAAATCAGTCGTAATAATAGGATTTTTCTTGAGGGCATTAAGAATTTGCAGCCAGGAACATTTAGATAAATACATTATGGATTCCTTCATGAAACTGGGTTACCCAAGGGACTTAATATTAAAATTAAAACGCAAAGCAAAAGAAATAATGAGACGGAAAAATGACAGTAGCGAAAGTATGGGCAGAGATACAAGGAAATTTCTAGTACTTCCGAATTCAGAAACGGCCAACAGTATTAACGAATTCTTACGAAAAGCAGGAATGAACATTGCCGTCACTTCAGGGCAGAAGATTAGAGACTTGGTCGGTCATAAAGGTGAGATCAGGTTTGATCAGGTCATCAAAGAAAGCACAGTATACAAAATTCCATGTGGTGATTGCCAACGAGCCTACTATGGAGAAAAAAGTAAGGAGACTGGAGTAAGAGTGACACAGCACAAATTAGATTTAAGACATCACAGAACATCAAATGCTATAGTAGTACACGCAGGGGAGTATGGACATCTACCAGACTGGAATAACATGAAAACAATCCACACAGGAGTCAGCAAAAAAATCAGGAAAGCAATGGAAGCAGCTTATATTAATAAAGAAGACTGTATAAATAAGAGAAAAGGGTTTATCGGCTGGTCTAAAATAGGGGCGGAATTGGCAGTACGCGACTGGCCACGAGAAAATGAGGAGGCGGGACATAGAGCGGACCAATCGTCCGCGGATCAATCGTCAGCGGACCGATCGTCCACCAGATCATTAACTAGGAGACGCCCTCCAGATGATATATATAATCTCGTAACCCCTTGTACTTTGTAGTCTCTCTGAAGAAGGTGTAAAAGCCGAAACGTTAGAAGAATAAACTCATCTCTGACTTGTCTGTTTCTTTACCACCCTCCTATCTTCATATATATATACATATATACATAATATATATATATATATATGTATGTAAATATATATATATATATGCTGTATATATATATATATATATATATATATAATATATATATATATATATATATATATATTGGTAGGAGGCCATGTTGTATACATGACACATGACAAAAGAACACAAAACCACCATCACCAGACAAACACTAAACGAAAACACTAAAATAATCTACAAAGCTCACGACCCCCTTCGCCTTAAGATGGCCGAAGCAGTGAACATATACATCGAGAAACCTTCCATTAACATACAACTCATGCCCACAACCACACTCCTAAGCAGTAGACGCACATAACACAAACAATAACACACATTTCCACAATCCACAAGGAAGTTGCTACTTCCACGTACGCAGCGCTACGGATCACGGCTACATGAAATGACCTCTCCCAATGTTCGGCCAATGTGCGGGCTGTATTTAAACCCAGGTAATCACCAACTATTGATACTCCCTCCCTGAGGATGACCGAGTAAGGTCGAAATACGTATAGGAGAATTAAAAAAGAGAAAACCGCACCTAATGTCTTTTGGACACCTTCTCAGCTATTTGGATCCAACACAGAAACTTGTTGCACGAAAGAAACTAAAGCTCCAATATAAACTCAACAACGCCATTGTCGCTGTAGATTTCTTGAAATCATGTACATATATATATATATATATATATATATATGTACATACATACATACATACATGCATACATACATACATACATACATACTTGCATACATACATGTACCAAAGGCTCTTTTCCCCTTTACACGGGAGGTAGCCAAAAGACAAAGGCATAGAAACCACTCCCACCCATTCCATCCCCTATATATTCCACTCCTCCCTACCTTCTTCTCTCCCTTTTATCTTGGCACCTCCTGGATGACAGGTCATCCCTGCATCTTCTCCATAGCCCTGGGTTAGAAGCAGTGTCGCAAGACCCCTCTCTCCGTCCCCTGAAGCAGAAAAGGAGAAGACGGGGAGAAATCCCTCGGGCTACGTCAATTTATTCCTCATACATACTCCCTCCCCCCTCCCTCATCCCACACCCACTCCCCCTTATGCATCACAGCATCATCCATACACAACCATTCTCCACTCATCCCTATCTTCTGTCTTCTCTCGTCCTTCCTCAACAGACATTTCCCTCTTTCCCAATGCCCCTTTTGCCCCATCCATCCATCTCATCCTAGGATGCCCCCTCATGTTCACTCCTTTCACCTCTACCTTCCACACCTTCCCAATACTCTTTCATCAACCCTATCTCCCAACTCCCTTTCCACCCCTGTTCTCCTCCTCACCTCCTCATTTCTCACTCTATCTAGCCTAGTAACACCTATCATACTTCTCAGGCATTTCATATCAAACACATTCAAACTCCTTCTCTCTTCCTCTCTTATGTTCCATGTTTCTGCCCCATACAGTGCTGTCGGCACAATCACTCCTTCATACGATTTCCTCTTAGCATTCATTCCCAAATGTCTATTTCTTATTATACTTTTTAATCCACCAAGGCATTTACTCGCTTGTTTCAATCTACATTCTAACTCCATCCCCACTCCTCTCTTTCTTACAACATTCGCACCCAAGAATCTAAAACTATCCATTTCCTCCAGTCTCTCTTCCTTAATACTTACTTTCAGCCTTCTGCAACTCTCTCCCCTTGTACATCTCATCACCTTATTTTTACCCAAATTTATTCTCAACTTCCTTCTTTTGTACACCTTCCCAAGCTCTATCACTAACTTCCTCAATCCCTCCTCTGATCCTGCTACAGCAAACAACAACTGGCTTATCTTAATTGTCTTTACCATCTCTAATACCTCACCAACAACTCTTGCATTCACCTCTCGTACCACCCCATCCATGCATTAATTGAACAGCCAGGGCGACATGACACATCCCTGACAAAGTCCCACCTTTATCTCAAACCACGCACTCTCTCCATTTCTAATCCTAACACAAGCCCTACTAATCACATAAAAACTCTTGACTGCTCTAAACAGCTTTCCTCCTATCCCGTATATCTGCAAAATTACCACAGTGTCTTCCTATCTACCCTATCATAAACCCTTTCCAGATCCATAAAAGCTCAAAAAACATCCTTACCTTTTTCTATAGCTTTCTCACATATCTGTCTCACCACAAAAATATGATCTCCACAACCCCTACCTGTCCTAAACCCACACCGTTCCTCACCAATTATTCACTCTGTTCCTCTCCTAATCCTAATCCCTCTGAAACTACTACACTCACACTTGTCCCCATTTCCCCTGTAAAGTGGAACTATACAGGCACTCCTCCAGTCCTCCGGTACTCTTCCATCTCTTAAACATTAAATAATCTCACCAGTTAGTTCATCATCACTGTACCTCCTTTTTTCAGACATTCTACATGGCATCCATCCAACCCAGATGCCTTACCTACTCTCATTCTCTTAACAACTGCCTTCACTTCATCTTTCCTCATTTCTGCTCCGTATTCCTCACTCATCACGGTCATTTTCTTAGCGCTTCCCACTAGAACTACCTTTCCCTCCCAATCCGCCTTCACATTTAGCAACTCCCTAAAATACTCTTTTAATTTCTTTCCAATTTTTTTTTATTACTTTCAAATATTTCTGTCATACTCTTACCCCATTTCACACCTGCTCTCATCTTTGCCTCCTTTATTTTATGCTTTACTTCTCTTCTTTTTACTTTGTACCTCTCATATGATTCCCTCGTTTTAATTTGTAACCAATCTATGAAAGCCTGCTTCTTCTCTTCTACACCCTTCTTTGCTTCTTCATCCAACCACTCACTAACCTTCCTTCTATTTTCTCCCATCCTCCTTGCTCCACACTTTGTACACCTTATGACTCCCTCCTTGAACCATCCCCATTCCTCCTCCACTCCTAGTTCTACTCTCTCCCTCACTCACTCCCACTCCTCTTTCAGATTCTTTTTATAAACCTTCTCATTTTCTTTCTCATTTAAGCAGTTTACTCTAAGTACCTCCCTACCTTCTGCCCTTTTCCTCTTTCTCCACCTATTTTCTACTCTCAGTTTACCTTCCACCAAAAAATTATATGATATTCCCCACTCTCTCCCCTTAGAACATGTACATCCTTAACTCTTCCTACTATACTCCTGATTACCACTATATAGTCCCTTAACGCTTTATCTACCACCCTTCCATCCACCACCCTCTCCCATGTGTACTTATGCTTGACTTTCTTCTTAAACACTGTATTTGCTATCATCACCTCTGTGGCAACACGCCACTACTGTAGTGTCCCCTTAACGCATATAGCATTTTTGTAAAATAAAATTACTATGATTGGGCAAACCATTGTGCGTTTCCATGATAATGAAGTTATATATTGTAAATAATGTTGTCACATACTAGGATATCCCTTATAAGGTAAAAAGCATCTGAATGCAACATTGTGTAAATGTACAAAGTAATAAAATAATGATTATGTTTAATTTATGTCATGGTGGGCGGAAATTCAATAACAAGTCCAAAGATATTTGGAGTTTGTTTTAATCCTTCTCTCACGGACGATTACCATTCACCATGAAGTGGTAACTAACCACATTAATTGGCGACCTGCCGGAGTGGACTGCAGCGCCGACAGCCCCAGCAGCCTGCAGCCCCTGCCGGAGTGGAGTACACCGCCGCCGCCCCAGCCTCAGCCTCAGCCCCAGCCCCAGCCCCAGCCCCAGCCCCAGCCCCAGCCCCAGCCCCAGCCCCAGCCGCCTGCCGGAGTGGACTACAGCGCCGCCGCCCCACCCCTAGACGCCTCCGCCTGCGGAGTGGACTACAGCGCCGCCTCCCCAGCCGCCTGCCGACGTGGACCACCCCTGCCGCCTTCCGCCCCCGCCGGAGTGGATTACATCGCCGTCGCCCCAGCCACCGCCGCCGGCCCAGCTGCCGCTGCCGCGGCTGCAGTCGACGTGGACCACCCCTGCCGCCGCCGCCCTAGCCGCATCCGTCGTGGACCTGCCTGCCGCTGCTGCAGTCGACGTGGACCACCCGACGCCCCAACCATCATGGACCAGCCTGTTACTAACTCAGCGGATGTGGTTCCTATGCAAGTACCAACCACCGACCCACCCCAGCAACCTGCATCCCTATCTGCCGCCAATGCCTTTTGTACACCACCTTTCCTCAGTCACGACCCGACTGTGTGCTTCAACATTCTGGAATGTAATTTCAGGTCCTCGCGCATCTCTACTAGCCTCGCCAAACCCAACAACGCCTGCTCCCTTCTCCCTCCGGACGTCCTTTCTCGCGTACCTGAAGCTATCTCTACAGCGTTAATATCCGAGACTCCGTACGAAGAATCAAAGGACGCCATCCTTGTCCGATTCCAGTCATCCGTCGCTACACGCCTTCAAGAGCTTCTCTCTAAAAAAGAACTAGGCAACGAGAGGCCGTCAGACCTACTACGCCGCATGAGGAATCTCCTGGCACACAAGTACGACACGTTCGACAAGACCCTTTTTCTCCAGCTGTTCTACCAACGTCTTCCGGCCACTATATAGCGTAGCCTCTTCACTGTGTAGGACCAGCTTTCCGTGGAGAAACTTGCCACATTCGTCAACGAGTTCATAGACACATTTTCTTCGCCCTCCGCCTCCCACCTCAAGACAGACCCCCCCCCCCCCTCTACGAGCGCCTCTTCGACATGATGACTCAACTCACACTGGAAGTTAGCGAGCTCAAGGAACAAGTTCAAGCGGCAGACCGCCGTAATTTTTCCCGCATGCAACGTTCCAGATCCAGACCAAGATCCAGGAGCACCCCAGCGGTATGTTATTACCATACGCAGTTCGTTTTCAAGGCACGCAAGTGTAATCAACCCTGCGCCTTCATCCATTTCCCCACTTTAAACTCCAGAGGCGAACATTAGAGGTGCATAATGTTTGCCCCTCCTCCTCACAACTCCTCTACATCAGAGACCCTCTGACGCCCCACCTATTTATCAATGACACCGGTGCTGCAGTAAGGATACTTCCTGTTGCAGCCAGTTCAAGGATGTTACCACCACTCACTTCCCTCTACGCAGCCAACAAGACAAAAATTGACGTCTTCAGGAAGTCTACCTTAACTTTATCCCTCAACTTCCGCCATGCCTTCGAGTGGACATTCTACGTCGCCGACGTATCTCAACCAATCCTCGGAGCAGATTTCCTCAACCGCTACGGTCTTCTCGTCGACATACAGCGCCGTCGCCTCTACGATGTCTCAACGCGCCTCTCGTCCTACGGCCACACTCGACCTAGCGTTAGCACCAGCATCTCGGTCACCAGTCAAGACACCCCTTTTGCTTCCCTACTGCAACAGTTTCCCACCCTCACTCAACCACATCCTGGCACACCGCCGATACGTCACCACGTCGAGCATCGCATCGTCACTTCTAGCCGCCCAACCCACACCAAGCCACGATGTCTTGCACCCGAACGACAACGTATCGTCAACACCGAGTTCGAGTCCCTTATGCGCCAGGGGAACATTCGGCCCAGCAACAGCAACTGGTCTTCATCGCTTCACGTCATACCTAAAAAGAGCGGTGATTTCCGATCGTGCGGTGACAACCGAACACTGAACTCCCAAACTGTCATCGATCGATACCCCATCCCCAACATCCAGGAATTTGGCTCCCAGCTTTTCCGCTGTGCCATCTTTTCTACGGTGCATGTTGTGCACTCCTTCCATCAGATCTCTGTCCTCTCCGATGACATTACCATTTGGCCTTTACGAGTACGTCCGGATGCCCTTCGGCTTGAAGAATGTAGCACAGACATTCCAGCGCTTCATAGACAAAGTTCTACGTGGCTTACCCTTTTGTTTCGCCTACATAGATGACCTCCTCGTCGCCAGCCCTGATGAAACCACCCACCGCCATCATCTCGAAGAAGTACTCACCCGTCTATGAGACTACGGAATCCAAATCAACGCAACCAAGTCGAATTTTGGATTGTCGTCCGTAGATTTCCTCGGACACACTTTCTCCTCCACTACAATTTCACCTCTGAATACCAAGTGTGATACCATCCACCAGTTCCTGAAGCCCTCCACCCAGAGACAACTCAAGCAGTTCTTAGGTTCCTTCATGTTACAACCTTTGTATTCTCTCATTAGGCCTTGCAAGCGTGGTCAGTCCATTAAGCTCGCTTGGCGTCCTGAAGCCGACGAAGCTTTCGCTTCTGCGAAGACTGAGCTGGACAACGTCGCCATCCTCAGTTTCCCAGCCCCGGAGGTCCTCACATTCATCGCCACGGACGCCTCCAACGATGGAATCGGCGCCGTCTTACAACAATACGTCACCAGTGCTTGGAAGCCGCTCGCTTCTTTTCCAAGAAACTGAGCAAGAATGAGAACTACAGCATATTCAACATAGAGATGCTTGCTGTCTACCGGGTAGCCCAACGATTCACATATTTCCTTGAAGGTCGACAGTTTATCAAATTCACAGACCATAAACCCCTCACCACCACCTTCCACGCTAACAAAGCCAACTGTAGCCCTACTCAGCTCAGCCACTTACAGTACATTTCTCAGTTCTCCACATATATTCGCTTCGCCCAAGGTACTGATAACGCACCCGCTGACGCCCTTTCCAGAAATATCAATGCAGTATCTTCGCAGCCTCCTGTAATCTACTACGCCGCCATTGCAGCAGCACAGGCCAATTGCGACGATTTGCAGCGACTGTTGGACAACCCTTCCCTCAAGATGGAGAAAATTCAAGTACCCGGCACAGAGATCCGATTGTATGCTGACGTCTTCACCGGCAACCTTCGCTCCTTTATACCTACGTCATTCCGGCATGAGCTCTTCCGCCACCTTCATGACCTCGCACACCCTGGCATCCGTGCATCCCAACGAATGCTGACCTCCAAGTTCATCTGGCCAAGCATCAACAAGGACGTCAGGCGCTGGTCCCGCACCTGCCTCCAGTGGCAGGCCTCCATGGTGACACGACACAGATTTTCCCCACTAACTCCTTTCCCACTTGTCTCTACCAGGTTCAGCTACATACACGTCGATATCGTCGGCCCGCTCCCATACTCCAACGGCTGCAAGTACGTGCTCACCTGTGTCGACTGCTTCACTCCTTGGCCAGAGGCAGTTCCCCTTCCAGAAATCAACACCGACACCATTGCACGAGCGTTCGTCAACAACTGGGTTGCTCGCTTCGGTGTCCCGACCAACCTAAGCTCGGACAGAGGCAGCAAGTTCGAGTCGACCCTCTGGAACAAGGTAATGACCCTCCTTGGTATCCGCCGTTACCGTACTGCCAGTTACCATCCCCAGGCCAACGGCATGGTAGAGCGTTTTCATCGCCAGCTCAAGGCCGCCCTCTACGCCCATGCCCTTAACAACGAGCTCTGGTCAGTGGCGCTGTCCCTTGTGCTCCTTGGCATCAGGACCTCCCTCAAGGTTGACATTGGCCACTCTCCTGCTGAACTCGTTTTCGGCACCACCCTCAGGCTTCCCGGAGAATTCATCGCTGACGTGCCTCACTCCAACTCCTGTACTCCACACGACTTCGCCTTCCAACTGAAGGAGACCATGGCCAAGCTCCACCCCTTCCCGCCACGCCAAGCCAAGTCGCCTAGGACCTTCGTGAGCCAGGACCTTTTCCAGTGAGCCCACGTCTTCGTCAGAACGGAAGCTGTCAGAAAAGCCCTCCAGCCTCCGTACGAAGGCCCCTTCGAAGTTTTGCGCCGCACCAGGAAGATAGTGACAATTCGGTGAAACGGAAAGGGTGACCACGTTTCCATTGATCGGGTCAAACCGGGCTACCTTTTTGACCCCACGGACACTCCCGTCAACGGCACTCCCATTCCTACTCCTCCCAAGCGCCCCCGGACCTCCAAGACTGTATAGTTTCACCGGTCACTCGGGGGATGGGGGGTAATGTGGCAACACGCCACTACTGTAGTGTCCCTTTAACGCATATAACATTTTTGCAAAATAAAATTACCATGATTGGGCAAACCATTGTGCGTGTCCATGATAATAACATTATATATCATAAATAATGTTGCCATGTACTAGGATAGCCCTTATAAGGT
>NC_134798.1:16180296-16187796 GCF_046742065.1 Oratosquilla oratoria
GCAAAAATTACGATTTTCACAGCCAAAACAAGTTGTGGCATTTTTTTCTGGAGCACCCAGTATATGCATACCCACATACATACATACATACATACATATATATATACTTACATACATACATACATGCATATATACATACATATATACATACACACACATACATACATATATACATACATACATACATACATACGTACATACATACATACATACATACATACATACATACATACATACATACATACATACATATATGTATACATACATTCATACAAATACATACATACATACATACATACATACATACATACATACATACATACATACATACATACATACATACATACATACATACATACATACATACATACATACATACATACATACATACATACATACATACATGCATACATACATACATACATATATGCATATATGCATACATACGTACATAGTTACATACATACACACATACATGCATACATACATACACTTATACACTTATACACTTATACATACATACATACATACATACATACATACATACATACATACATACATACATACATACATACATACATACACTTATACATACATACATACATACATACACTTATACATACATACATACATACATACATACATACATACATACATACATGCATACATACATACATACATACATACATACACACATATATACATACATACACCTACATACATACATACATTTATACATACATACATACATACATACATACATACATACATACATACATACATACATACATACATACATACATACATACATACATACATACATACATATATGCATATATGCATACCTACGTACATAGTTATATACATACACACATACATACATGCATACATACATACATACATACATACATACATACATACATACATACATACATACATACATACATACATACATACATACATACATACGTACATACATACATACATGCATACATACATACATACACATATACATACATACATACATACACCTACATACATACATACGTACATACATACATACATACATACATACATACATACATACTTACATACATACATACATACATACATACATATGTACATATTGTTACGAATCTCGCTCATACTTCTGACTCGTAACTTATAGTAAGAATGAATGAATCAATGAATGAGTTTCCAAGACCCCATGTCTTTGGGTAGCTTAAAGAAAATCACAAGACCACTATTTAAGTTCATTAAAGTTCATTAAAGTTAATAGGATTGCAAGAGTGATTACAATCAAGGACATACATTTGAGTAATGAGTTTCAAAACAGAAGATTTCTGCTCGAAACCTTTTAACGGGGGTGAAAGAGAAATTACCAATAGAGAGATCCACTGTCTAGGCTACCCGCGTCACTGCTATAGACGTCACATAACACCTAAATGAAATTCTAGCTGAGTTAATTATCTTACGACTAAACCAGGGGGGAGTACAGAAGACTTACATCAGCCGACAATCCTGCCCGAGGCGACACGACCTCTACATGGCACTTAGTATCCTAAACTGACTCTCTGACACGCCCTAAGGCGCCTGATTCCTTTTACAAAAATCCTCTGATTGGCCCTTAGGATTAGCGTCTATGGAGATTGAACTTGATTGGTCAAGTCAGTTGAAACGTTTTGTGCCTCTCTAGGCTGGCGGGAAGTGTTATGTAAAAAGGAACAAACACTTAATTGTATCTAACCTCCCTTTCTACGCCTCTCCGTACTCGCAAGTGACGCCTTTCATCGAAAGTAATAAATCTATTCCAACCTTACATATATGGGAATATGTGACAATACATACATACATAGATACATACATACATACATTCATACATACATACATACATACATACATACATACATACATACATACATACATACATACATACATACATACATACATACATACATGCATACATACATGTATACATACATGCATACATACATACATACGTACATGCATACATACAAGAGTCTAATAGGTATACGATATCTTAACAGAGTTGAAGAATACTTACTCGTACATATCAAATAATGTTTTGGAAACAGTAACAGCCATGCATGTTGCGTCAGATGAATATTAGGTCTTATTTATGTATCTATTTGTTTATTTATTTATTTATTTTTAACCAAAGTACGAATTTTACGTGAAATATATACACTTATTCTTCGCCAGAAATACTTGATTGGGTATGATGCAAATTATACATGATTCACTGTTTTTCATGTAGCCAAAAGGGCTAAGTGCAAAGATACACTAAAAAAGGGTCACAGTTGTTATTTCCTTCTGGACAGAAATATGAGTGTAGAAGGATTTCTCAAACTAACTGCCTAGATTACATAGTGTCTCTCGCTTCTTGTCAACTCAGGAGTTTACTAGAAAAGATCAAATTCCCATAGGCCCGTGTCAATTTGTCATCTATTCACAATCACTCTCCACTCACACCCATCTCTTGCCTTCTTTTCCTGTTAAACAAACATTCTCATCTCCATCTATTCATCCCATTTTCTATCTTTCCCTCAAGTTCTCTCTATATACTTTTACATTCTATATTCTTTTTTGTTAGTCTAACTTCATTCTTTCTTTTCATATGTCCAAACCATCCAAATATTCTTTAATCAACCCTATCTACCACCTCTTTCCTATCTCGCTATCCTCCTCATCTTCTCTTTTCTCATTCAATCCAAAACTGTAAACCACACCATTCATATCAAACGTTCATTTCAAACACATTTAAATTTTTCCTTTCAGCCTCCTTTACATCACAATCCCTGCCCCATACAGTGTCATAGGCACAGTCAACCCTTCATGTCTTCTTTTTGCGTCAGTCTCTCGATATTCCTCATGACACTTTTCATTCCTCAAAGACATTTACATACTTACGTCACTCTACAGTTGATCTTACTTTTAACTGCTATATTCTCTGCCACATGCGCCCTAAACACTTATAAGTATACTCTGCCTTTAAAACTTCCATTCAACTCCTTGCCACCCTCACCCATTGTACATCTCATCACTTTACTTTTACCTACAATTATTTTCAACAGTTTCCTCCCACGTACTTTCCCGTACTTCGTCACCAAACTTCCTTAGTCCCTCCTATGACCTTTTCACGAGCGTAGTATCATCCGCAAATAGTAAGTGGCTCACATTCCACTTCCCTCCATTTTCACTGACCATTTCCATTCCCCTGACCAACACTGTCGCATTTCTTTCCCATACTACCCCATCCATATACACATTGAACAATTATGGTGACTTTACAGAACCCTGACGCAGCCCCACTTTCACTTCAAACCCTTCAGTATTACCAATTCCAACCCTAACACAAACTCTACTACCCACGCAAAAACTTTTGATTGTACTTAAGAAATTTCCCTCTATCCCATACACCCTTTCATAATGCCTTCCTGTCAATCCTATGATATGCTTTTTCTACCTGCCTATCTGTACCAATAGACTTCTTTTCCCTTATAAAGGAGGTTGACAGACAAGGCATACACCTATCCTCAATCGTCTTATCCGTCACCCACTTCCATCGCATCAAAATTCCAAGTGGATGGATGGTCATCCTTATTGTTTGCCCACTGCCCGGGTCAGAACCTATGCGACAAAACACGAAACATCCATAGCTGAGTCAGCCACTTCATCTATAAAGCGACCCTCCCTTTTCATTTCTTCATTCGAAAATAGTAAAGACAAGGAGAAATCCCTTTACACCGAGTCAATTTATATTTAATTTATAACCATTCTCCATTCATACCTACCTCTTGACTTCTCCCTTCCCTGGTCAACGGACATTCTACTTTCATTCAAAATCCCTTTCACCCCAAACATCCATCTCATTCTTGGTCTACCCTTCAAGTTCACTCCATCCACCTCTGCCTACCATACTTATTTTGCTAGTCTTTCCCCGTTTATTTTCCATGTGCCCAAACATTCCCAATATTCTTTTATCCACATTATCTGACAGCTAATTCTCCGTTCCAGTTCTCCTTCTTGTCTCCTCATTTATCAATCTATTCTCGTAGTATCCACCATACTACTCAAATACTTCATCTCAATCACATTTTAATTTCCCTTTTCTTCCTTCTTTAAACTCAAAGTTTCTGTACAATCACTCTTTCGTTCGTCTTCTGTTTGCACCCAGCCAAGGTAAGTATCTATCATGACACTGTTCATTCTCCTAAAACATTTATTTGCTTATATAACTTTACAGCTTACCTTCACCCCAACTCCTACATTTCCTGCTACATGATACCCCAAAAAATCTAAAACTCTCCACTTCCTCTAACATCTCTCATTTAAGACTTGCCTGCAGCTTACTGCCAGCCTCACTTCATGTGCATTTAATCATTTTGCTCTAACCTACCTTTACTTTCAATTTCCTCCTATCGCATACATTTCCCGATCTCTGTCAGTTGCTTTAGACACTCCTCTAACACAGCCACAACAGTATTGCCAATAGCATTCAACAACTGGCGGCTCACCCGAAGACAATCGCACCACGCATTTTCTTCTCTCATCACTTTCCATCAGAATTCAAAACCACCCTTCCCTTCAACTTAGTTTAACTTTACCTAACCATCTTCCTGCTCACAGACATAAACGTACTGGTTAGCTCTTCATTTTTACTTTCATCTGTACCACAAACACGCACATTTGATTACTCAAATTTCATGGTTCTGGTTGGATTTTCTCTCCCGGACACTCTTATACCTTGACTTTCCGTAACATTATAAATAATTGCAAATAATTAGAAAGAAAGAGCATGACGACAGGAGACCCTTTGGTCCATAACTAGTTCGGATGCGTAAAAATGATAATTGAATAAATAAGTAAATGAATAAGCAAACAAATAGAATAAGTAAGCAGATAATGACAAATAATAAACAAGCAAATATATAATAATACTTCCTAATAAAAAACAGATAAATAACAATAAACAAATAAATAATAATAAATGACTAAATAAGATAAAATAAAATAAATGACAAGAATTGCAGTATATTGCTTAGATGTTTATCTAAATGAATCTTAGAATTTGAACTATACTACATTGCACTGCCTCTGCAGGAAGATTTCCATTCATTTACCACACGGTTGGCGAATATGTTTCTACCCACTTCCAAGTTCAATCTGTTTCCTGACAGTTTGAGACCATTATTTCTTGTCGGATTTGCATTCAATATGAAAATTTCGTCACTTATGATGTCATTTCCCTTTAGAATCTTAAAGACCCGTATGAAATCACCTCTGAGTCAACGCTTTTTTAGGGAAAATAGATTCATATGTTTTAGTCGATTTTCGTATGCTTTACTTCTGATATTTAGAATCAGTTTTGTGGCACACCGTTGTACTTTTTCCAATCTGTCAATGTCTTTAATGATATTTGGTGACCATGAGGATACAGCATATTCCAAATGTGAACAAACTAACGATTTATATAGCTTGTTAATGACAGATGGACTTTTAAAATCAAAAGATGCCGCAATCAGTCCTAGAGTTCTATTTGCTTTCTCTGAGGCGAAAACACACTGCTTAGATGATTTGAGATCGTTACTGATAATTACGCCGAGGTCTTTTTCACTGTCCACTTTTGTTAACAAATTTCCAAATAACATGTAATCGTACTTATTATTTTTACCGGGGTTAGATTTCATTATTCACTTTTCAGACCAATGATATAGTTTATCTAAATCTACTTGAATATCTTATTGATTTAAGCGATCATTTGCCATTCTGCACAGTTTTGTATCATCAACAAATCTGGAAACAATAGATTTCAGTTCGTGGTCTATATTATTTATGAATAGTATAAGTAGAAGTGACCCATGAATGGAACTCTGAGAAACTTCACTCGTAACATTTTTCCATCTAGGAGTTTTGCCATTTAGAACAATTATTTGTGTACGATCGTTTAACCAATTACTAGTCCAACTTAATAGGCTACCACTAATTCCGTGTGAAACTAATTCAGCAAGTAGTCTTTCGTGAGGACGGTATCAAAAGCCTTCGCAAATTTCAGATATATTAAATCTATATTGTTTATGTTATCATTATTTGAAATGACTGTGTTGTAGAACTCGATTAGGTTAGTCACGCAAGAACGTTTCCGTCTGAGTCCATGCTGATTATCATTTACTAAACTGCTTCTAGATAGTGTTCAATAACATCTCTGACCATAGTTTCTATAGTTTTTCCTACGATTGGGGTTAAGCTTATAGGCCTGTAGTTCATTGGCTTCTTTTATTCAATCTTTTTTAATATGATGGTAACGTTAGCTAACTTCCATTCTCTTCGGACATCTCCGGATATATATATATTACACGGGGGGTAGACAAAAAGAAAAAGGCATAGAAATCACTCCCACCCATTTCATTTCACATATATTCCACTCTCCTCCACCCCCCTCCCTCCCTCCTATCTTGGCATCTCCTGGATGACGGGTGATCCCTGCATCCTGTCCACTGCCCTGGGTCAGAAGCAGTGTCCTCACCCCCCATCCCCAACCCACTTCCCCTCATGCATCACAGCCTCATCTATACACAACCCTTCTCCATTCACCCCTATCTTCTGTCCTCTTCAGTCCTTCCTCTACAGACATTCCTCTCTTTTGTAAAGCCCCTTTCACTCCATCTATCCATCTCATCCTAGGACGCCCCTTCAATTTCACTCCTTCCACCTCCACCTTCCACACTTCTTTTACTAATCTTTCTTCACTCATTCTTTCCATGTGTCCAAACCATCCTAATACTCTTCCATCAACCCTATCTCCCAACTCCCTTTCCACCCATGTTCTCCTCCTCACCTCCTCATTTCTCACTCTATCTAGCCTAATAACTCCTATCATACTTCTCAGACATTTCATCTCAAACACATTCAAACTCCTTCTCTCTTCCTTCCTCATATTCCATGTTTCTACCCCGTACATTGTTGTTGGCACAATCACTCCTTCATATAACCTCCTCTTAGCATCCATTCCCAGATGTCGATTTCTAATTACACTTTTTAATCCACCAAGGGATTTACTCGCTTCTCTCAATCTACATTCTACCTCCACCCCCACTCCTTCCTTTCCTGTCACATTCGCACCCAAGTATCTGAAACTATCCACTTCCTCCAGTTTCTCACCCTTAATGCTCACTTCCAGCCTGCTGTCACTCTCTCCCCTTGTACATCTCATCACCTTACTTTTGCTCGCATTTATCTTCAATTTCCTTCTTTCACACACCTTCTCAAACTCGGTCACTAACTTCCTTAATCCCTCCTCTAATCCTGCTACAAGCGCAGTGTCGTCAGCAAACAACAGGTGGCTCACCTCCCACTTTTCTCCATTTTCTTTAATCATCTCCAACCCCTGACCCACTACCCTTGCATTCTCCTTTCGCACTACCCCATCCATTTAAAGATTGAACAGCCAGGGCGACATAACACACCCCTGACGAAGTC
>NC_134798.1:16192796-16207796 GCF_046742065.1 Oratosquilla oratoria
GGAGGAGGAGGGGACCATGAGAGGTACGAACCAGAGAGGAAGGAAGAGGAGGAGAAAAGGTTAGGATGAGGATGAAAAGTGAAAGGAGAACGATAAGGAAGTGAAGAAGTACAAAAACTGGAGGAGAAGGACGGGAAAGATTAGGAGAACAAGATAAGAAGGAGGAATAGGTGGTATACTGTATATGACGCAAAGAAGTATTACTAGTTTAGGGAAATAGGTGAACGTAAAGAAAGGTGATACGAAATAGGAGTAGGCAAAGACATACTGAGAAGTGGATCAGGGATCAGGTGGGGAAGGAAGAAAAAATAATGGGTTGGGAAATGCAAGAAGGAATGAAACATATATAGAATAGAAGAAAAAGAGGATTAGAAGAGTGATATGAATTAACATGAAAGACATGAGAAAAAGTAGAAGTTGGAGGCGATGAGAAATAAGATGTGAAGAACGACGAAGACAGGCAAAAGAGTAAGAAGAAGTGGGAGGGAAGAATGGGAATCTAAGAAAAAAGAAAAAGGAGAAGAAAATAAAACTGAAAAGTCTTAAGAAGTTGAAAAAGGAAGGATGAGAGAGCTACTGATGACACTAAAGAGAAATAGAGAACCGGAGTCTTCAAGATACATGGCAACGGAAAAGGAGAGGAGGTGGAGGAAAGAGAAAGAAGATAGAAAAACAACACAATGATGAAAAAAGGAGGTAAAGAGTTGGAGGAAGAAGAAAAGGTGGAGAAGGGAGAGAAAGACAACAAAGAAGGTTGGGTAGGGTGAAGAGAGAGACGGACACTTAGAGAAACAAGGGGATGAAGAGAAAAATAAATAAATAAATGAAAAAAGGAACATAAATAAGAGAAGGAGAAAAAAAACGAAGGGGAGAAAGAGAACAGGAAAGAAAAGATAGTGATGGAAAAAAAAGAGTGAAGGAGCAAAGAGTGTGGAAGGAGGGACGAGGAAGAGAAGAAGGAGAAGGGAAGTAGACGGTATGGTCGGACACCTTGAAATAACTTAATTATACTGGACTGGCAACTCCACTACGCTAGAACTAAAGAGGAAGGTGGAGAGGAGGAGCAGGTAGAAAGGGTTATTGAAGAAAAAGATGATGATCATGCATTAAAGTCACTATTATCATCGTCATCACGATCACTATCACAATCGCCATAATTATTATCATCACCGTCACTATCACCATAACCTTCGCCATCATCATCATCATCATCATCATCATCATCATCATCATCATCATCATCATCATCATCATCATCATCATCATCATCATCATCATCATCATCATCATCATCATCATCATCATCATCATCATCATCATCATCATCATCATCATCATCATCATCATCATCATCATCATCATCATCATCATCATCATCATCATCATCATCATCATCATCATCATCATCATCATCATCATCATCATCATCATCATCATCATAAACGATGATGTATACGCGGCAAACAGAAAAGGATACGCGAACACAAAAATTAATTGTGCATAGAACCTCAACTCGCTAGTAATACACGCCCGAGACTACAACTACGTACCTGCTTGGACTAAAACAGAAACATTACATGAAGCTGCTAATGTAAAAAGCATGAACAAAATCAACCACCAACAACATAGAATGTTTCACACATATGTTCCATTTAACAACGAAGCTCATCTTCACATCAGTAGGAAAGTCTCATGCTTATTGGCTCAAGGCAAAGCAATCAACGAGCTGCATTTTCCAGCGACTCGCACTATGATCCACCAACACAGGATATACTCGTATGCAGTTTCGATTAACACCTACACTCTATGCCAGTTTCTGAGGAAACCAATAAGGTGAATCCTGAGAGAAATAAGAAGCTACTGTATACTCCTTGCCTCACACCCACACAGACAACAGACACACACACACACACACACACACACACACACACACACACACACACACACACACACACACACACACACACACACACACACACACACACACACACACACACACACACACACACACACACACACACACACACACACACACACACACACACACACACACACACACACACACACACACACACACACACACACACACACACACACACACACACACACACACACACACATACATACCTGGTTCGAATCCTGCCCAGGGCCGAAATTATTTCGGTATCGCTGCGCTTCGGGTCGTTACTCTGACTCTCGTGGGCGGGAAGTTGGGTGTGTGTGTGTGTGTGTAAGGTCATGGCATTACCCATAGATCGGTCATACGAGCTCTGAGCTCTCTTCCGGGAGGGAAATAGCTGTCGATCACGAGTCCAACACGTGATCCAAAGACCAAGGTGAATACACACACACACACACACACAAACACACACACACACACACACACACACACACACACACACACACACACACACACACACACACACACACACACACACACACACACAAACACACACACACACACACACACACACACACACACACACACACACACACACACACACACACGCACGCACGCACGCACGCACACACACACACACACACACACACACACACACACACACACACACACACACACACACACACACACACGACTCGGTGGCGCAGTTGGTAGAGCGATGAACTACTAGCATGGTGGTGCCCGTAGTGCTTGGTTCGAATCCTGCCCAGGGCCGAAATTATTTCGGTACAGCTGCGCTTCGGGTCGTTACTCTGACTCTCGTGGGCGGGGAGTTGGGTGTGTGTGTGTGTAAGGTCATAGCATTACCCATAGATCGGACCTACGAGCTCTGAGCTCTCTTCCAGGAGGGAAATAGCTGTCGATCACGAGTCCAACAGCGTGATCCAAAGACCAAGTGAACACACACACACACACACACACACACACACACACACACACACACACACACACACACACACACACACACACACACACACACACACACACACACACACACACACACACACACACAAGAGACACAGAGACATAGAGAAGAGAAGCAAAGAGAGAGAATAGTTATAGAAGAGGTGTGAAAAAGAACAGTTTTCCACACTGAGTGGAGAATGTCTGGAACAAACTGGACGAAACAATAGTTTGTGTAAGCACCATATAAGAATTTAAGAACAAACTAGATGCTGCGAGATACAAAGACGGGCTACTACAAGCATAGTTCCCCTCACCGTGTAGTGATATGTTACTATATTATGTGAAGGCACTCGTCAGTGAGAGAATGGATGGAATAAAGAAAACTCCAATTCTCTCGGAACTTGTTTATTAGAAATAAACTGCGAGTATAGCTGATTTAAGCCGGTATTTGCTCGGCGAAACATAATTCTTCATGCAAAAAGGACATAAAACATATTTAGAAGCACCGCGATTAAGTTGGTTTACGTGATACTATTCTAACAATACAGAATATTACTACTAACATTTATAGATATTTACATATTGATATTTGGAACATTAAAGTATCAACATTGTCATATTTCCATAATACATGTTCCAGCGGGGTGACAATTATCAATACAGATTTTTTTTATGGTGTGCGTAATCTACAGAAAACGATTTCTTGGAGGCGTGACCTTGCTACATTATTCCCCCCCTAAGTGACGGGATAGGAGGAACGAGACCTTCCGGACACGAGGTTTGGTGGTAAGTGAAGTATCTGCTACTTTGGTGTGAGGTATATTCGTGTCTTTACGGAGAAGATAGGCCGGCTTGGCACGATCGATGTTGACGGATTCCGGCATACCGTTTTTCTCTATGGTGATAGTTTTCCTAGTTCTACGTAGTACCTTGAAGGGGTATTGGTAAGATTGTTGTAGCGGTTTCTTCACGGCGGCAACTCTAATGAACACGTGTGTGCAGGTGTCGAGGTCTTGACTAACAAGTCTTAAAAGATGGCGTACGAGTTTGCACCGGTTGAAGAGAACGCATGTGGTCTGTCAGTTTTATAGTGCAATCCTGAAGATGACATGATGCAGAGTTAGGAGTAGGGGCCAAGAGTTGACCAAGTAACTTGAGGGTAGTTCCATAAACGAGTTCGGCAGACGAATGTTGCAGGTCTTCCTTGAAAGACGTCCGTATGCCGAGAAGGGCAAAAGAAAGGGCTTGCGACTAGTCTTCACGTTGGGTTGAGGCTGTTGAAGAAGTTTTCAGTTGATGATGAAATCGTTACACGGTACCATTAGCTTGCGGTTGGTTACTGGCAGTTCTGATGCGCTGGATGCCTAGGATGGTCATCAATTTGTTCCACACGTTGGACTCGAACTGGCCACCACGGTTGGAGGTGAGACTGAGAGGAACATTGAATCTGAAGATCTAAGTGTTGATGAAAGCGCGATTGACGGAATCTGTACTAATGTCAGCCAAGGGGGCAGCTTCAGGCCAACGGGTGAAACGGTCAAAGCAGGTGAATATGTAACGGTAACCGTTAGAGAAGGGCAGTGGACCAATAAGATCAATATGCACATGTTCAATTCTTGAAAAGAATGGAGTGAAGGTTGCAGGTGAAGAACGCGTGTGACGTTGTACCTTCGAACGTTGATACTGTATACATGTGAGTGCCCATTGCCTGACGTCGTTCTTGATGTTAGGCCAGATGAAACGTGACGTCATCATCTTTTGGGTCGCTTGGATGCCAGGGTGAGAGAGGTTGTGCAGTGTATGGAAGACTGGCAGGCGATGATCCTTCGGAAGATAGGGACGGCTGGCTTCGGTAGAAACATCAGCGTAGATGTGCACGTCTTCTTAAACTGGAACGCAGGGTTGCTCAGTAACTCTTGCAGTTCTGGATCGGCTGTCTGGTCGGGAGCAATGGAAGCATAGTCGATAAGAGACGATGTGACTGCAGATGTATTGCGAGAAAGGGCATCCGCCGGAGACTTGTAGGTACCTTTGATATAGCAGAGGCCCGTGGTGAACTGCGAGATGAAGTCAGTGTGACATAACTGTCGTGGGGAACAGGAGGATTTGTTGTTGAGAAACGAGGTAGTGAGGGGTTTTTGGTCGGTGTAAACGTGAAATTTACGACCTTCCACAAAATAGCGAAAATGCTTGATCGCTTTGTATATCGTAAGGAGTTCTCTATCATAAGCGCTGTATTTGTATTCTGCCTTGTTGAATTTCTTAGAGAAGAAGGCGAGGGGTTTCCAACCACCGTGGACGTGCTGCTGGAGGACTGCACCAATACCAATGCCGGAAGTATCTGTGGTGATTGAAATGTCGTGTCCGGGTCTGGGAAACAGAGCGGTGAAACGTTAGTGAGGTCTTCTTTAGCTGCAGTAAAGGTGTCTTCCGTTTCCGTTGTCCAAACTAAAGTGATGGATCGATCACGTTTACAGGGCTTGATCATCGCATAGAGTGGTTGGAGGAAGAGAGGACAATATGGGATGAACCGGTTGTAAAAATTGACCATTCCTAGAAACTCCTTGAGTTGGCGCTACGTGGTAGGCTTCGGGAAACTATGGATAGACTCACATTTGTCTTGGAAGGGAGCGATTCCGTGCGAGGTGACAGTGTGACCAAAGAAGGTCATGGAGGAAACACCAAATACGGATTTGTCAATGTTGATTTGCACTTCGTAGTTCTGCAGACGAGTTGGAACTTCCTGTAGGTGTTCTTTGTGCGCCACTGGGTCAGGAATGGCAATGAGGACATCATCGATGCATGCGAAGCAGAAAGGAAGGCCTCACAGGACTTTGTCGATGAAGCGTTGAAAAGTTTGAGCAATGTTTCGTAATCCAAAGGGTATCTGTACATATTCAAACAATCCAAAAGGGGTGATAATAGCAGTTTTCGGGATGTCCGCAGGGTGGACGGGGATCTGGTGAAAGGCTTTCGAGAGGTCGATCCTGGAGAAGATGCCGCAACCAGAGAGTTAAGAGGGGAAGTCCTGAATGTTGGGAAAGGCATACCTGTCCTCGATATTGCGCGAGTTGAGAGCACGGTAGTCTCCACATAGTCGTAGATTACCATTCTCCCTGGGGACTATGTGAAGTGCACTGGACCAGTTGTGGATGATGCCTTGACGCATAAGCTATTTAAGCTCTTGCCTGGCTAGTTTTAAACGCTCAGCAGCTAAGCGGCGAACCTTGGCGTGAATTGGTGGTCCAGGAGTTCCAATGAAGTGAGAAACGCGATGTTTGACTGGTGTGTCGGTAGAATATGGCTGTGTCAGCGATGGGAAGGAAGAGAACTGGTGATTAGACTGGATGACAGTAATGCGTTTGCTTTCGCCAGGTGCATGCTTTGCGCTCGTTGTGAAGGAAGTGAGTGGGTCAATCAATTTATGGCCTTTTAAGTCTACCAAGAGGCCATAGTGAGACAGGAAATCAGCACCTAAGATGGGTTGGGAGACATCTACATAAAAGGTCCACTCGAAGGAACGGCGGAGCTTAAGGTTGAGTTGTATGGTAAAACACAGACATCGGATCCAGAGTCGACCAGGAACTTTGTGTTCGAAAGTGGATCGTACAGATGAAGCAGATGAGGAGGAGGTACGAGCACTATGCGCCGTTGATGCTCGTTGCTGGGGTTTAAAGGATTAGTGTAGGTGCATGGTGCTTTACACTTCTTGGCTGAAGTTCCAAACTTCTGATGGTAGAAGCATACCGGTTCCTAGAGTGTGATCTACGTCGGAAACGGTGTCGAGAATACGAGCGGGAACGTGAGCGATTGTCAGACTGCTTCTGCATCTGCTGGACTTGCAGAGAAAGTTGTGAAATAAGATCTGCATGTTGCTTGATACCTTGTGCAGTGACGGTCGAGACGGCAGACGATTGTGTTAGTGGAATAATTCCCATAAATTCCTCTGCAAGGTTGGCTAGTGCATAGACGGCAAGGGTGTCCTTGACGGTGAATAGGCTGCTTTGGGTCGTAGGAGGCAACCATTGGTAGAATAGTTGCTTGAAGACTTCCTTGTCATAGGAATCGTTCTTATCTGCCAGCAGTGTTTTCATCCGTCGAAATAGATCAGAGAGCCTCTCATTCCCGAGTTCTTTGCTGAGGAGCTCTTGGAGACGAACAGCTATAGTATTCTGAAGGCGCGCTAGGACAGCTTTCTTGAGGTCTTCATAGAGGGTTAGAAGACACAGCTTATGCGATGACGTCAGAGACCTGTCATTAGACATCAGGTTGCAGGACAGCAGTTGTATGAGAAAATTTAGTGAGGCTAACAGTGATCGAAGACGCATTCCAAGATGGAGAACCACATGGACGGGTCCTGGGAGCAGAATGCAGGTGAACGGAAGGAGACTGCTGTTGTGGTTTCGTGAGCCATATTCGCGGGACGAAATTGTCACTGCCATTAATAATAACGGGCACTAGCACACACTATATGGGGCACTAGCACAGTAGGAAGAATTGTGGAAGCTATCATCAGAGATGCTATCGAACACCATTTAAAAAGTAACTGTTTAATAAATGATAGCCAGTATGGATTCAGACGGAAACACTCTTGCATGACTAACCTACTCGAGTTCTACAACATAATCATCTCAAATTATGACAAAAGAAACAATATAGATTTAATATATCTGGACTTTGCGAAGGCTTTTGATACCGTCTCGTACGAAAGACTACTTACTAAATTAGCTTCACACGGAATTAGTGGTAGCCTATTAAGTTGGATAAATAATTAGTTAAACGATTGTAAACAGATAGTTGGCCATTTAGGCCAAACTTCTAGACGGAAAAAATGTTACGATTGGAGTTCCTCAGGTTTCCGTTCTTGGGCCACTTCTCTTCATAGTATATATGAATGATATAACCCACGGACTGAAATCTATTGTCTCTAAATTTTTTGATGATACAAAACTGTGCGGAGTGGCAAATGGTCACTTAGATCAATTGGATATCCAAGAAGATTTAGATCAACTATAGCAATGGTCCGAAAAGTGTATTTCTGCCTCAAGGAAGGCAAATCAGACTCTAGGACTGATAACGCGATTTTTTATTAAGTCCATCTGTCATTAACAAGCTATGTAGATCGTTAGTTCGTCCACATTTGGAATATGCTGTTCCCGTATGATCACCGAATCTCATTAAAGACATTGACATATTGGAAAAAGTACAACGGCGAGACACAAAACTGATTCCAAATATCAAAATCATATCAAAATCGACGAAACCATATGAGTCTATTTTCCCTAAAAATGCGTAAATTCAGGAGTAATTTGATACAGGTCTTTAAGATTCTAAAAGAAATTAACTTTAAAAGTGACGAAATTTTCACACTGAATGCGAATCAAACAAGAAATAATTATCTCAAACTGTCAAGAAGTAGATTTAATTTGGAAGTGGATAGAAACAACTTCGCCAGCCGTATAGTTAATGAAAGAAATAAACTTCTTGCAGAGGCAACGCAATGTAGTACAGTTCGAAATTTTAAGATTCATTTAAATAATCACCTAAGTAATATGTTGTAATGCCTGCCCTTTATCTCATTTTATTTGATCTATTTGTTTATTATCATTTATCTGCTTATTTTTCACTATTTATTCATCTATTGTTTATGAATTATTGTTATTTTTCTGTTTGTTTATTATTTGTCATTATCTATTTCTATTTTATTTTATTCATTTCTCTACTTATTTTTTTCCGCATCCGACCTAGTTATATACCAAAAGGTCTCCTGTCGGGATGCTCTTCCTTTGTAATCCTTTGTATGGAGCACTAATGGGATCACAGCTTGGACACTAACTTGGGCGGTATCACTAACACAATAGATAATCCTGGGCACTACAAGTAACACTCTTGGGCACTATAAATAACACTGTCGGGCACTATAGTTAATAATCCTGGGCACTATAAGTAATACTCCTGGGCACTGTAAATAACACTGTCAGGCACTATAAATGAACAGAGAATTGGGTCCTAGAAAGACTGAAGACGAGGCAGCGTCGGGCAGAGATTCGCCTCTCCAGGGATCAGTGAGTCGGGAGACAGTCGGGCGGGCCCCGATCGGGCAGAGGTTCGCCTTTCCTGAAGACAGTTGGGCGGGCCGCGGTCGAGCAGAACAGGGAACAGCGAGGCGGCGGCTGGGCAGAGGTACGCCTTTTCCTAGAGACAGTTGGGCGGGCTGCGTTCGGGCAGAGGTTCGTCTCTCCAGGAAACAGCGAGGCGGCAGCCGGGCAGAGGTTCGCCTCTCCAGGGAATAGTTAGGCGGCGGCAGGGCAGAGGTTCGCCTCCCTAGGGAACAGTGTGGAGGCGGCCGGGCAGAGGTTCGTCACGGGTAGGGCGGCGGTAGCAGGTTCGGGGTGTGGTACCAGCTCCAACGGCGGCAGGCCCAGGGGGGGGGGGGAGGGGGCAGCTGAAGAAGCTTCGGGAGGCGGCTGTAAGCCCAGCGTCGGTACGGCGGTATCTCCCGGGTGGCGGCAGTGGCAGCTGTAGGCCCAGAGGCGGCAGCTGCAGTAGGGGGATGGTCCGGTGGTAGGACCCGCGTCGGGAACTACAGGGCAGTCCGGGACAGGCGGCGGCGATGGTGGCCAGCACAAGGTCCGTCGACAGTAGTAGCGTCTCCGGCAGGTCTTGCAGCGGGAGTTCCAGGACCAGCGGGCAGAGCGGCGGCCAGCACGAGGTCCAGCGGCTCCAGTAGGCGGTGGGACCGGTAGGGGCAAGGCCAGTGGTGTGAGGACTTCCAGGGTGGCGGCAATGGCGGTCAGCACGAGGTCCAGCGGCGGCGGTGACGGCTGGCCTCGCTGCAAGTGGCGTCGTCCTGGGCAGTGGTGACGGCTAGCCTCTCTGCTAGGGGCGTCGTCCTGGGCAGTGGTGACGGATGGCCACTCTGCTGAAGACGCCGTCCTCTGCTGCAGTAGGGACGGCTGGGATATCCGGCCTCCAACTCCGGGTTCACCATTTGTATTGGCGACCAGCAAGTGAGTTGCGGCGACTAGCGGCAGCTCTCAGGGGACACCATTTGAAGTGATATGTTACTACAGTAGGTGAAGATACACGTCATTGGGAAAATGGATTGAATAAAGAAAACTCCAAATCTCTCGGAACTTGCTTATTGGTTTACGTAATACTATTCTAAAAATACAGATTATTACTACTAATTTTTATAGATATCATATTGATATTTTGAACTATATATTCCGAGGAGTTGTACAGGACAGTATTAATAGTCAAGGGAGAACAGTGTAGTGGAGGGATAGTTGGAGTATAATAAAGTAGCATAATTTCACCATGAATAAAGGTTTCTCTTACACAGACAAAATGTTGTGTGACTCTGGTACATAAGGACGCCCCATATAGACCATAAAGTATCGGCTGCATGTTACTGAGCAGATTTTTACCTGACAATAACATGCAGCCAATACCCCTTGCTGCATTCCCTCTGACCTAGGTCAATGAGTGAGATGCAGGAATGACCCGTTATCCAGGAGGAGCCAAGAAAATAGGGTGGTAAATAGGAGTGGAGGGAGGAAAAGTGTATGTATGTATGTATGTATGTATGTATGTATGTATGTATGTATGTATGTATGTATGTATGTATGTATGTATGTATGTATGTATGTATGTATGTATGTATGTATGTATGTATGTATGAATGAATGTATATATATATATATATATATATGTATATATATATACATATATATATATGTATACATATATATATATATTTATATATATATACATATATATATATATATATATATATATATATATGGGGGGGGTAAAATTTTAGAAATGCACATCTACGCGATATAGTAATAGAAAATTAAATAATAATTTTGAAAATTATAATTGCGACCCCCTGTAGTTCCCTTTCACCACTGTAGTTGTCTATTTGGGCCGTCTTTCTTTTGTGCTTTTACTATACATTTTCCTTTCACCACTGTCTTTGTTACGTATGATTAGTCACTCAATATATATATATATATATAACATATATATACATATATATATGTATATATATATATATATATAACATATATATACATATATATATGTATATATATATATATATATATGTATATATATTAGTCAAGTTCCAAATAGCATATGTATATGATAGGCTTAATTCTTATTTTTCTTCCCGAATATAGTTACACTTGGTTCTTTAAGTTACACCAAGGGACTCTCCTCAGGAATCCTCAATTTGGTTACTACTGTAGGTCAGTTCTGCAAGGATATCATGATTTCTTTAGTCCAATGATCTTTAATGTTGTATTTAAGATCCTCCCCTAAGGGAGTGACCTTACAATCGTGAACAAATTGAATTTTTTCCTCCACCCTTTCTCCAATCAGAATAATTGCTACAATCTCGTATGCAATACTGCTTACTCATGCAATATCAAAATCAATGGAACTGACTTATTTTACATATTGTTACATCAGAATGAAAATGAACATTTTACAGCAATGAAATCGGGTCTCCGACGACTATTTGTAAACATTTAAAAGAAAGCAAGCTTGTCCAATTCCCTTCGCCTTCTCGCCTTCAGTTATTATGTAAATACATAAACTATGAAAATATAGCACTCGTCAATCTACCTATATTTCTACCAACTTACGATAATACATCAACGTAATATACGTTATCAATAATAGAAACAGTTGCTAAAAGCTATTAATAAACAAACGTAGCCACTTTGACTACTTCAGACGCCATGTTTGCTTTGGTAAAAGTAGAGGTCGAAGAAATTAAAGTATTTTTAATTCGTGTATTCAATGCAAACCTATCCTACCTAACCTGACCTGCATTTAGTAATGCGGCAACTGTAATTCTTGAGGTCATCAGGCCGTCGTCGTCTCTTACCTCCGAATTGATCAAAACAGTCAATCAAGTCAGCCCTCCTGAGTCCACTGCTGAAAAGGCCTCTTTCATAGCATTCCATGATTCACACAACCGCACCAACCTTTGCTACATTACTCCTGCAAACTTCTCAATCTCATCTCTCCACCTTCTGTCTGGTCTCCCTCTTCCACGCTTCCCACCTCACGGCGTCCACTCAGTAGCACACTTGCTCCATCGCTCATCAGTCGTTCGTACTAATTTACCTGCCCAATTCCACTCCCACTCTTTTACCGCTTACACAATATTTTTCACTTTAGTTTGATTACTCACCCAACTTGCTCCCTTTAGGTCTCTCAGCGTTATTCCCATCATTAACCTCTCCAATCTACTTTATGCAGTCCTTAGCTTTGTATCCATTGCCTACGTCAGTTTCCAACTCTCACACCCGTAGATTATTGCTGGCAGAATGCATTGATTGTAAAGTTTACGTTTTAAACATAAAGGTAGATAGCCTCTCATGATTTTATTATACTTACCAAACACTTCTCAACCAATTGTAATACGTCTTTTTATTTTATTGTCATGATCTGGCCTAAATAATTATGCTCTTCAACTTCTTCAAGACTCTCACCATCGATTATAATCTCTTTACTTTGATCTTTTGTGTTGAACATTACTTTGGTTTTACTCTCATTCATTTTTAAACCTACTTTGAGACTTTCCTTGTTCAGATCACTTAGCGTATCTTGCAATTTTTCTGCTCTTTCTGAAATAAGAATAATGCCATCCACAAATCTTAGGTGGTTGAAATATTCGCCATCACCCTTCAAATTTTTTTCTTCCGAACTCAACCTTCTAAAAATCTCTTCCAGGCAAGCTGTAAGTGGTTTGAGTGAAATGGTATCGCCTTGCCGTATTCCTATCTCGATTTTGATCTTTACAGATATACATAAAATCAAAACAAAAATGGCGTCTAAAGGAGTCTACGCACTTCGTTTGTTTATTTATAGGTTTTAGCAAATGTTTCTATTATTAAGTTCCGCCAAGAATAACGCATATTACGTTGATGTATTATAGTTTCAAAATAATTATTTAATTTTCTATTTCCATGTGGTATAGACGTGCATTTCTAAAAATATATATATATATATATGTATATATATATATATAAATATATATATATATATACATATATATATGACACACACACACACACACACACACACACACACACACACATATATATATATATATATATATATATATATATATATATATATATATATTAACAACCACAATGTACTTTAATTCTAAGCCATCAAAGGCCAGCATGCTGAAAATAATGTCATACTGCCCAGGACTCGAACCCGGCATCCTCATGACAGGTGCGGCAGTGACTTACCAACTAGGCTATCAAGAGGTAAGCCACTGCCGCATTTGTCATGAGGATGCCGGGTTCGAATCCTGGGCAGTACCACATTTCAATTTCTGCAAGCTGTCCTCTGATGGCTTAGAATTAAAGTGCATTGCGGTTGTTAAAATGTATTTCTATTCACTGGGACCCATTCAGTGTTGTACATATAAAATTTATATATATATATATATATATATATATATATATATATATATGTATATATATATATATGTATATATATATATATATGCGTGTGTATGCATATCTATGTATATATATGAAGTTTGACTTCAATCGTAGGAAAAATTATGGAAACTCTCATCAGAGATGCTATCAAACATCATTTAGAAAGTAACCGTTTGGTAAATGATAGCCAGCATGTTTTCAGACAGAAACGTTCTTGCGTGACTAACTTACTCGAATTCTGCAAAAGCCTTCGATATCGTCCCCCACGAAAGACTACTTACTAAATTAGCTTCACATGGAATAAGTCGTAGCCTATTAAGTTGGACTAGTAATTGGTTGAATGATCGAAAACAGAGATTTGTTTTAAATGGAAAACTTCTCGTTGGATAAATGTTACAAGTGGAGTTCCTTAGGGTTCCGTTCTTGGGCCACTTCTATTCATAGTATATATAAACGATATAGACGATGGACTAAAATCTACTGTTTCCAAATTTGCTGATGATACAAAACTGTGCGGAATGGTAAATGATTACTTAAACCAATTAGATATTCAAGATGATTTAGATCAATTACAGTAATGGTCTGAAAAGTGGCTAATAAAATTTAACACAAATGAATGCAAGGTAATGCACATAGGTAAAAATAACAGTAAGTACGATTACAAGTTATTTGGAAATTCCTTAACAAAAGTAAACAGCGAAAAGGATCTCGGCGTAATTATCAGTAACGATCTCAAATCATCCAAGCAGTGTATTTCAGCCTCTGAGAAAGCAAATAAGTTTCTAGGACCGATTGCAAGATCTTTTGACTTCAAAAGTCCATCACTGATTAACAAGCTATATAAATCGTTAGTTCGTCCACATTTGGGATATGCTGTTTCCGTATGGTCACCGAATCTCATTACAGATATTGACAGACTGGAAAAAGTACAGCGGCGAGCCACAAAACTGATTCCAAATATCAAAAATGAATCATACGAAAATCGACTAAAACATATGAATCTGTTTTCCCTAAAAAAGCGTAGACGAGGTGACTTGATACAGGTCTTTAAAATTCTAAAGGGAATTGACAACATCAAAAGTGACAAAATTTTCACACCGAATGAGATTCGAACAAGAAACAATGGTCTCAAACTGTCCGGAAATAGATTCAATTTGGAAGTGGGTAGTTAATGAATGGAACAAACTTCCTGCAGAGGCAGTGCAATGTAGTTCAGTTCGAAGCTCTAAGAATCATTGAGATAAACACCTAAGCAAGATGCTGTAATGATTATATTATCATTTATTTTATACTATTTGTTTTTGTTTTGTTATCATTTGTCTGTTTGATTCTCATTTGTTATTAGTTATATGTCAATTTATCATTATTTTCTATTTACCTGTTTATTTATCATTTAACCATACCTATGCATTTATTTATGTATTTTATTTGTTATTTACATTATTATGATTTTTATTTATTCATTTATTATTATTATGATTTTTTCGTATCCGACCTAGATATGGACCAAAAGGTCTCCTGTCGGCATATATATGTATAAATATACATGTATGTGTGCGAGCATGCGTGCCGGGCGTGTTGACCTGAGCATCGTCCCCTCTTGCTACCTCACTGCTTTACTATAAATACACATTGTTCTGTACTTTGTAACTCATA
>NC_134798.1:16212796-16220296 GCF_046742065.1 Oratosquilla oratoria
GGAACCGTTTCCCTGGCGACACATAGGACAGGGGTAACCGAATGGTAGAGATACCGTGTCCTTAAGGAAGTCGTCGATGTCCACCCCTAGGTCCTGTACCCGCTCCACAGAGTGGGTGCGGAGAAACGCTAGCGATGCCGCGAAGTCCCTGATGTTGTGGGCGTGTGGGGCATGGCCCGGGTCGGCTTTCTCTAAAATGCGGCAAAGCAGGTGCGCCCGGGACCTCGGGGTTAGGGGGATCCTAGATTTCGAGTTGTAGAAGAGATGATCCTCAGAAATCTCTTCCGTGTGTTCCACGTAGTCTTTCAACGCACGGATCGGGTGCAGCGGTTGTGGAAGGATTGTATTTTGAGAGGTCCAATCATGTCGTCCGCTTGGTTATTCTTGGCTAGGAATGTTGGTGATGGAGAGAGGGTTAGGGCCGAGCTGTCCTCCTCCAGTTTGGAGAAGGACGGGTGGCGGGTGACTGCCGCCAGCTGTGAAGCCCTGTAGTCCGTAGTCAAGGCGAGCAGAAAGACGGCCACGTTGAAGGAAGTGTTCTTCCTCCATAATGGCCCTTTCGAACGCCAGGTACTGCAGAACACGATGCAAGGACCAGGCCAGGACCGGTTGATGTCTCGGTTCTCTCGAGGCGCTGATCCCCTTCATTAGGAGGGTTCGCGCCCTCTGTGGCACTCGGATGTTCATGCCAAAGCGTAACGGATCAGTGAGGGTGGTATAGTGAGACGAGATCGTCGCCGGTGCCCTGTTGGTGGAGTCAGTTAGCCAAGTCAGGAAGTCCAGAACCGTGCTGGCGGAGATGGTCACTATCGCGTGTCTCCGAAGGTAGTTCTGGAATCTCCGTCAGCAGGATTCATATTGCCGCACTGAGGACGGAAGGTGAGCTCTGAGCATCTTGTCTGCTGCCTCTGTAGAGAAGAGTTGGCTGAGAGCTCCCCGTAGAAACTCCAAGTGTGAAATTGAAGTGACGCTTGGAGAGGTGCGGTAAGGTTGTTGGTTAGGCAGGCTGACCCCAGTAGAAGGGGAGAAGGGCACCATTTCATTAGCTCCCCCGAACCACGGCTGGGTTGGCCAGTAGGGAGCTATCAGGAGGACCTGACCCTTGAAGGACCTGAGGGTCTGCATCACCTTCAGGAGGACCGGTGTCGCTGGAGGAGGAAAATGAATACGTACTTCCAGCGGTTCCAGTCCTCTGTGAAGGCGTCTGGGCCTCCTGTGCGTGTCCTTTGGTTGTAGGTGAGGTAGAGGGGAGCTGGGTCGTGTTCGGGAAGGCAAACAGGTCCACCTCTGGGGTGCCGTAGCGGAGGGAGAGCGACTCGAACACTTGTGGGCGTAGTTGCCACTCCACGGAAGTCTCCAGAAACCCGGAGAGAGCGTCCTCCCAGTCGTATGTTCCCGGCCCGGAACATACTTCGCCGAGAGTGATATGGCCCTGCGTGATGCCTCGGCGAAGATGTCTTCCGACAGGGCTAGGAGTGGACCTGGTCGAGTCGTACCTTGCCTCTGCACGTACTGTACTGCCGTCACATTGTCTATGTCGAAGCGGACGCTCATGCAGGAGATTTCGGGGTGTCGCTCGAGTCATTCTTTCACCATTATCAGCTCCCGAAGATTGATGTGTAGGGACCTTCTATCTTCCGACCATCCCCGGCAAGCTTGATGTCTCCAGCTCGACTGGAGGCCCCACCCCATGTCTGAGGCGTCCGCCGCCCCTGCCATTCGAGGTGGGGGCGGGGACTATGGGGTCGACAAGCGTAGGGCCCCCGACCGAAGCCAGGGACGCAACAAGCTGTGGAGTGCTGAGAGGGTACCGGCCCGGGCAGGTCGCGCGGGAGGAGCGGTATGCTCCTGTCGACCTCCCGTGCTAGCCGTTGGCGCCCCAAGCGGCTCAGTGGAAGGGCCGGGGTCGCGAGGTTGAGGCAACCCAACAGCCCCCCCCCCCACACACACACACCGAAGGCGGGAGAACGTGTAAGGGAAGCACGCCCTCTTGACGCATTGGAGCGCCCGAAGAGCGCCAACTGTGTCCCACTCAATCCCGAGGCAATAAAGTCTCTGTGTGTGGGCGAGGGCAGACCCGTCACAGTCCACCCCGAACTCCACGTCCGCCAACACTCTCAGAGCCACCGAGATGTCGGCCGATGCACCCTACCCGGTGGGCAAATGCATCAACTAGCCATCTAGGTACATGAGTGCGGAAACGCTCGCTTCCGTCCAGCGTGCGCCTACCACTCTCACTAGTTTCGTGAAGATCCTCGGGGTAAGCGAGAGTCCGGAAGGGAGTCTGGTAAAATGATATGTCTCCCTACTTACCTGGAACATCAGGAAACGGCAATATCGGAGGTGGATGGGGAAATGCCGATCTGCGTCCAGAAGGTCCAGGGACGCTAACCGAACTCCCTCCCGGAGTGCTGACCGGACCTGAGCCACCGACAACATCTTGAATCGCAGGGGTTTCAAGAATTTGTTCAGTGCGCTCAGGTTCATAGCCAGTCTCATTTTTCCTGGGCCTTTCTTTGGTATGGTAAAGAAAATCAAATTAGTAGGGCAAGGTGGATTCCGATCCCCGGAGGGTGTAGTGAAGTCACAAAATCGATTGTAGAACGTATAACAACATACATGCGAGGCCGAGGTCGTTTCCGAGCGACCTCGTCCGTGGGCGTTAGTCAAGAGGCTTCGTCCTGGGTGAAGACGTTCCCTGAGCGTCTCCCGCTAAGACGGGCCTGGACCCTCGGTATGTATCCAACTCACCCCAAGTCTTCCCGCGGGAAGTCCTCGAAGCCCGTGGCGAGCGTCCTCATCCAATAGTGCGCTATTGCAGTTTGTGATGTCTCATCACCCACAAGCTGACTTCCATATGTTTAATACCTAGTGACATGTGATTATACTGTGTCATCACCGGATCTAATTATGACGTCATAGGACCGTCTCGTGACGTCACAGGACCACAAACTGACGTCATAGGACTACATCGTGACGTCATATTATCACATAATGACGTCATCTTATCACATCGTGACATCACTTTATCGCATATTGACGTTACCTGATCACATCGTGAACTAGTATCACATCGTGACATCATGTAATCGTATCGTGACGACACAAACAAAATGACGTCACAGGACCCCCATCGTGACGTCATATGTTTTCATTGTAATTTCACTGGACCATACAGTAATGTTACAGAATTAGTGATGTCACGTGGTCACATCGTGATACCACAGGGTTACATCACGACGTCACAGGATCACATTGTGATATCACAGCATCACGTGACGTCAAAGAATCACATCACGACGTCACAGGATCACATCGTGACGTCACAGAAACACATCGTGACATCAAAGAATTATATTGTGACTTCAAAGGATCACTGATGTCACAGGATCACATTGTGATATAGCGAGGTGCCATTTCCTGGGTGCCTGGACAGCCTAGTAGGGAGGAGTCCAGATCAAGACGTCAAATGATGTCATTCAGGTGATGAGAGGACCCCGTACTGAAGAGCGTTTCCACCAGGCGAGACCCCATCTTTGCTGAAAAAAATCCCTCGCCGCTACACAAGGGGGATGCAGGTAAGGACATACCATGAGAAGGGGCGGAACTCGTATGAGTCCGTCGTGGTAGGAGGATAAGGTAAAGATGAACGGAGGTGGTCCTCCATCCCGTCCCCCAACCCGACGGTCGTCGGATTGGGGGGGGGGGGTCCTCATGAGAGGGGCCTTTTAGTCCTATACCCGCCGCCGGCGCGAAGGGGCGGAGAGAAGGACCAGGAGGGAGTGTGGGAGAGGGGGCCAGAGCCGGAGGCTCGTTAGAAGTCTGCTCTGGAGTGGGGGATGCTCTGGTCTGCGTGGCCTGAAAGGCCGGATAGCGAGATAGGGCAGAGTCGAAGACGGGGCCTATCAAGGATGGAAGGAGGGTGGTGCCGTAACCGGGATGTGGAGGGTGTGGACGAGCTGAGCGTCCTAGGCCTCTTGGGTGAGATAGAACTCTTTCTCGAGTGGGACTTCCTGCTGGGTCTACGTGAGCGGCTCCGGGAGGAAGGTGGACTCACGGATCCGCCCGAAAAGGCAAGCCGCAAGGTGCCAGAGGGCCACGACGGTCGGGGGTACGGGGGTCGCCGAGAGGCTCGCCGACCCCCAGGGCCGCCACCCTCCGCACCACCAGACACGTCCCCCCGTCCCCCAAGAGTCCCTGGCCGCCCACCCACGGACGACCCGGAGACGTCGGAGGACGGAAGAGGTCAAAGTCTACGCCTAGGGTCTGACGAAGCAAGCCGTGAGGCGTTAGAGGACCATTGATGGTAGGAGGTATGGGGCTGCCGAGAGGCCTGATGACCCTCAGGGCCACCACCCTCCGTACCATAAGACACGTCCCCCTGTCATCCGAGAGGCCCGGGTTCTTACCACGAACGGCCCAGAGACGTATGGGGGACGGATTACGAGCTGATAAGGTCAAAGTCTACGCCTAGGGCCTGACGAGGCAAGCCGTGAGGCGTTAGAGGACCATTGATGGTAGGAGGTATGGGGCTGCCGAGAGGCCTGATGACCCTCAGGGGCACCACCCTCCGTACCATAAGACACGTCCCCCTGTCCTCCGATAGGCCCGGGTTCTTACCACGAACGGCCCAGAGACGTATGGGGGACGGATTACGAGCTGATAAGGTCAAAGTCTACGCCTAGAGCCTGACGATGCAAGCCGTGAGGCGTTAGAGGACCATTGATGGTAGGAGGTATGGGGCTGCCGAGAGGCCTGATGACCCTCAGGGGCACCACCCTCCGTACCATAAGACACGTCCCCCTGTCCTCCGATAGGCCCGGGTTCTTACCACGAACGGCCCAGAGACGTATGGGGGACGGATTACGAGCTAATGTCAAAGTCTACGCCTAGGGCCTGACGAGGCAAGCCGTGAGGCGTTAGAGGACCATTGATGGTCGGAGGTATGGGGCTGCCGAGAGGCCTGATGACCCTCAGGGGCACCACCCTCCGTACCACCAGACACGTCCCCCTGTTCTCCGAGAGGCCCGGGTTCTTACCACGGACGGCCCAGAGACGTATGGGGGACGGATTACGAGCTGATAAGGTCAAAGTCTACGCCTAGGGCCTGACGAGGCAAGCCGTGAGGCATTAGAGGACCATTGATGGTAGAAAGTATGGGGCTGCCGAGAGGCCTGATGACCCTCAGGGGCGCCACCCTCCGTACCATAAGACCATAAGACACGTCCCCCTCTCCTCCGATAGGCCCGGGTTCTTACCACGGACGGCCCAGAGACGTATGTGGTACGGATTCCGAGCTGATAAGATCAAAGTCTACGCCTTGGGCCTGACGAGGCAAGCCGTGAGGCGTTAGAGGACCATTGATGGTCGGAGGTATGGGGCTGCCGAGAGGCCTGATGACCCTCAGGGCCACCACCCTCCGTACCATAAGATACGTTCCCCTGTCCTCCGAGAGGCCCGGGTTCTTACCACGGACGGCCCAGAGACGTATGGGGGACGGATTACGAGCTGATAAGGTCAAAGTCCACGCCTAGGGCCTGACGAGGCAAGCCGTGAGGCGTTAGAGGACCATTGATGGTCGGAAGTATGAGGCTGCCGAGAGGCCTGATGACCCTCAGGGGCACCACCCTCCGCACCATCAGACTCGTAGTAATGGGAATAATCTGGACCAATTTAGATTTAAGAAGGCAACAATTGGTATACTAATAGGGTGGTCGAAGAAAGGAATAAACTAGTAACCATGTAGAGAGCGCTGAAACTATTAGTTGATTAACAAGCAGGAAACAGACTTACCGGTAAAAACCAAGGCTAGCAGCGGGGAGACCGGTCACTCATTCTGTTTCCGCGCTAGAAGTGAGCTTACTTGCTGGTGGCGAGCCGGCCAAAAAGTGAGTGGTAGGGAGGGGGAAGTGGGATCGTCAATGCGCATGCCTGCACAGAGCCGGGAATTTTGAATTTCTGATGATTCTTGCGGAAAATTCCAAACCACACTCACCCCTCGGGAAGTGGCCATATGACCAGGAGTGTGGTATGGGATTATCGCTATAGCTTCGCTGTGCAGGTTTCTTTCAGCCGATAATTGGCAATTTTCTGTTGTTCTCTACTTCTGCTGTAAATTGTATGTTGCTATTTACGTTGTTTAATCTATTTAATTTATTGTTAATGTTAGTTTCTTTTGGTACAATAACAATAATGTCATCAACATACCTTAACCAAACACTGTTTCTACCCATTATTGATATATAATTCTCAGTTTCAAGCATTTCCATATATAAGTTGGCTAACACAGCAGAGAGGGGACTACCCATGGCTAAGCCAGAATGTTGTCTATATTCAATATCATTGAAAGTAAAAGCACCGAAACCTACACAAAGAGAAATTAAATCAAGGTAATCTGTTTTGGGGATAGGTAAATCTTCATTATCTAAATTGTTCACCACTCGCTCAACAGCTTTTAGAGCACCATTTACCGAAACTCGTGTAAATAGGGAAATGACATCATAGCTGGCTAATATTTTGTTGCTGAAATCCAAATCCTTTAACCTGTTGATTAGATCTGAAGAGTTTTGTAGGTGAGCATTACTAATAGAACCTAGTGTTTTGGATAGGGGCTTAGCTAAGCATTTGGATAACCTATGTGGAGCACTATTGACACCTGATGTAATAGGACGCATGGTAATTCCTGTTTTGTGGATTTTTGGCAAGCCATGTATCCTGGGTGGTAAATGTGTTTCTTCTAATAGATATAATAACTTCTTCCCTTTGTCTGATTTCTTTAAAATTCTCCTTGTTTTTGTTGTAAACTTATCACTTTCACTTACAGTGTATCCAACATATTTATCTTCATAAATTTCACCGTCACTGAGCAAATTTAACATTTTATTATTGTAATCTTGCTGGTTCATCACTACTATGCCACCACCTTTATCTGCACTAGTAACTATAATGTTTTTGTCTTTACTTATTTGAATCAAAGCTTTAAGAAATCTCCCAGGAATTACGCACTTGTTAGTATTTGCTAGCGCCTGATAACATGTGGTTATACCTTGAATGAATTCCTTGTCTACATCTTCCATTGACCATATATATTTTTTGTTTAAGTTTTTACTAAATTGGAATTCACATTGACCATATATAGTTTTTGTTTAAGTTTTCACTAAATTGGAATTCACAACTTATGTGTGTGTGTGTACTAGGCACCATTCAGTGTGTGTATATAATACTTTCCCACGCGTATATAATACCAATTATACTATCATAGGGGGGATGGGTTGAGCATAAAGTTCGTGTATATGTATGTGACTGGAGCATATAAATATAAGAAACTGTGCTCAACTTACATCTCTCTTGATAGCGCAATGGTTTAAGCCATTGTTCACTTGTTACGACTGAGCTGGGTTTGACTCCTTGGCTTCACTACGTATCAGTTTCCGTATATGTTTCCGTCGAGCTCCTTACCAGTCTCGATCGTGATGACATGGAATTAAACTGAAAAATTAA
>NC_134798.1:16280296-16282796 GCF_046742065.1 Oratosquilla oratoria
TGGTTAAAATCAACTGCACTGGATGCTTTGATGATTTTAAGGTAGGAATTCTTGATCTTTTGAAAGATCTTATCACTTGTAGAAAGGGACTGGATGAAATTATTCATTTCTCTTTTATGAGTAGCATAGCTCACTTATTGTGCTGTTGTATGCCGACTTGATTAATTATCTTCTAGTAACAGAGGTAACTGTTGACTATCTCTCACCGAAACTCAGAGTTTTTCGCCTCGGTCTGAGGCTTCTTCAGGGTGTAGACTGCGGGTTGTTAATATGTATATATATACATATATATATATATATATATATATATACACACACACATGTATATATATATATATATATACACACACATGTATATATGTATATATATATATATATATATATATATATATATATATATATATATATACATGTACATACGTGTACATATAAATACTTCGCACATGGACGGATAATTGGTGAGTAATCCGGTTCCTCTACCTTTGACCGGCCAGTGAGGAGGGTGTGTTGGACTACAAGAGAGAGGAAAAAGAAACCCACTAAAAAGGCACATGAACTCTAAGTCAATGACTATCCAACCCCGTTATGGGTCACTAACCTACGTTTTTGCAGTGTGTGGTATCCCTGAAAGGTGATGTCACAGAGTCGTGGTTGCACTGATGTGCCCCCCAGCATGCCTCTTTTATCCTTTACTCAGGCCAAGACGGATGGCCCCTCTTGACTCGGAGAGGCAAATCGGCTGGACTGATGCACTTAAATCTGTAGATCAGGCTCGTCTAGAGTCAACCAACTACCATCTGGGCCGATACCGCACGGTCCACGGCTGTCATCCCCTTGTGGTGGGGGCGTATACTCTCCCATGGTCCCTGGGAATTTTGGTTTAATATGTATATCCAAATCCTGGTCTCCCCTCGTTGGGTTCGGTTGTGGGTGGGGGCCAAATCACAGGCATATATTCATGGCAATCATATTGGACACATAGTGTGGGGATTGGCTTGTATCTTGGCCACATCAAAATCACCAAACCCACTGTGCGAGGTTCCAGGTACAAATGAGGAACAAATATGTTGAACCAGGCCTGAAGTAGACCTCCGGTGGGCTCTCCCGGATGACTGACTACCCTTTTTATCGGCGGAGCTCATGGAATTTACAATGAATATAGTGAATCTTTCAGAGAATAAGAGACCAGGTCGTGGCGAAGTCAGTAGTGAGGGTTACATCTACTTCTGGTCGGGATGGACCCATAAGACCCACCTCTCGAGAGTAACTGTAGTCATATCTAGCCGACAACAGCACGCCGTTGTAAAGATTACTCCGGTTGATGAGCGTATGATACTGGTGAGACTGAAACACACTTTGGGCTTCATCTCTCCTATTGCAGTATATGTTCCTACTGAGGCATATAACCATGAACAAAATATATTTTATGCTACAAGCTTGAATATAGTTCACCAGTGCCCGTCACGAGACAAAAGAGAAATGGAGAGAGAAATAGGTAAACAAGAAAAGGAGGAAAATGGTAGACGAAGAAAGAGATCAGCTGCAAAAGGAGAGTTCCGGGGAGCAGAATGAATTAAAAGAGAGAAGTCAGGTTTGTAATAGGAATATAAATACATAATGGAAAAAGCTAACTATTACTAGAATATATAACGAGGTAAAAGAGAAATCTGAGTAAAAAGAGGATTAATAGATATAAAAACATCAATAAAGATTAGAAGAAATGCACTCAAAAGATGTACATACATACATACATACATACATACATACATACATACATACATACATACATACATACATACATACATACATACATATACCAAGGGCTTTTTTCCCTTACAATGGAGGTAGCCAAAGTCAAAGACATAAATCCACTCCCACACATTTCATCCCCACATACTCTACTCCCATTCGCTACCCCTCCCTCACTCTTTTCCTAGCTCCTACTGAATGACGGGTCATCTCTGCATCTTGCCCACTGCGCTGGGTCTGAAGCAATACAGCAAGGTACAGCACATTCACAGTAAGGCCACTTCATTTAATCGGCGACCTCCTCTCCGTCCCCTCATGCAGAAAAAGAGAAGACGGGGAGAAATCCCTTTGAGCTGCATCAAAATATCATTCACACATACTCCCTAACCCCCCACCCCCACTCTCTTCCATGCTTCACAGCACCATCCATACACAACCATTTTCCAATCACCCCAGTCTTCTGTCTTCTCCCATCCTTCCTCGACAGACATCCCCCTCTTCCCCAGTGACCCTTTTACTCCATCTATCCATCTCATCCTTGGTCGACCCCTCATGTTCACTCCTTCCACCTCTGCCTTCCACACTTCTTTTACTAATCTTTCTTCACCACTTCTTTTCCTGTGTCTCAATACTCTTTCATTAACCCTATTTCCCAACTCCTTTTCCGTCCCCCGCTCTTCTCCTCACCTCCTCATTTCTCACTCTATCCAGCCTAGTAACCCCTACCATACTTCTCAGAAATTCCATTTCG
>NC_134798.1:16287796-16290296 GCF_046742065.1 Oratosquilla oratoria
CATCCCAAAGAGTGAAAATGTCATCTACGTATCTAAACCAAACCATGTCTGCGGGTTTAATGGTGGGCAGAAGAACAGACTCAAAGTATTCCATGTACAGATTGGCCAATACAGGAGAGAGATTTGAACCCATGCTACAACCAAATTTTTGTCTGAAAAAAGGATTCTGGAAGGAAAAAACATTTGATGTGACACACAGGCGAATAAGCGCAATGATTTTGAAACGGGAAGTGGGAATTTGTCCTGAAATGGTTGTAGCTTAGTTTCCAGGAAGGATAGAACGTTATCAATACAGTCATGAGTGAAAAGAGAAATTACATCCAGGCTAAGCATTTTTTTTACTAGAAAAATTCACTTTTTTTAATTTTGTGATGAAATCCTCTGAGTGTTTTAAATGAGAATCGGAGAATGTACCAACGAACGGGGATAAAAGGTTTGCTAACCATTTAGAAAGCTTTCTGGTACAAGATTTATTATATATAGATATGTATATATATATATATTGTTGAGACATTCTGACAGGTTGACGTAAGCGGAGTAGGAAACACAGGAGTCTTAGTCTTGAGTTTATTCCTGACTAGTTTCGCAGGTATATTTTGAAAAAGCATACCTGCACACACACACACACACACACACACACACACACACTTTACACACCTCTCATGGCGCTGTGGTTAGAACTCTGGCCTGCCACTACGGAGGTCCGGGTTCGATCCTCGCCCGGGGCTGAAATAATATCAGTATCGCAGCGCTGAGGGGTGTTACTCCAACTCTCGTGGGCGGGGAGTTGGGGGTGTGTGTGTGTGCAAGGTCATACATAGCATTACCCATAGATCGGACCTACGAGCTCTGAGCTCTCTTCCAGGAGGGAAATAGCTGTCGATCACGAGTTGAACACGTGATCCAAAAGACCAAGTGAATACACACACACACACACACACACACACACACACACACACACACACACACACACACACACACACACACACACACACACACACACACACACACACACCAGAGAGAAAATACCGAATTGTGACATAGACAAAAACAAGAAATCTCCCCTCATGAATGAGTTTACAGCATCACTAAAGGAAATATCAGAACATTTATCAAGGCTGGATGTCAGAAAATCACATGGCCCGGACGGTATTGCAAATTGGATTCTAAAGGAGTGCAAAGAAGAACAAACAGACAAAATACACATCTTAATAAACAGCTCACTCAAAGAAGGAAAGATACCCGAGGACTGGAAAAACGCTAACATTGTACCAATACACAAAGGAGGAAACAAAGAAGAACCCACCAACTATAGGCCAGTATCACTAACAAGCACCATTGCCAAAATTTGTGAGAAAATAATCAAGAATAGATGGGTAAAACATCTGGAAGACAATGACATATTAAACCCAAGACAATTCGGATTCAGACAAGGAAGATCATGCTCCACAAACTTAATATGCTTTTACTCAAGACTAATAGACATAGTGCAAGAAAGAAATGGATGGGCTGATTGTGCATTCCTAGACTTGCAAAAAGCCTTTGACAAAGTACCACACAGAAAACTACTAAAAAAACTGGAACACATAGGAGGAATACAGGGAAACCTACTAAAATGGATAGAGGACTTTCTGACTGGTAGAAAGATGAGAGTAGTGCTCAGAGAAAAATATTCAGACTGGAAAGAGGTGATCAGTGGAGTACCGCAAGGGTCTGTGCTGGCACCAATAATGTTTGCTATCTATATGAATGACATGGATGAGGACGTGAACTGCTACATGAGCTTCTTTGCCGATGACGCCAAACTGCTAAGGAAAATAGAAACTGATGAGGACTGTGAAGCACTGCAAGAAGACCTAAATAGGGTATGGAACTGGAGTCAGAAATGGGAAGTGGACTTTAATACTAAGAAGTGTAGCATAATGGAGTTTGGAAAAAGTAAAAAATAGAATATCAGGAAAATATACAATTGGAACCAAAGAAGTAAAGAAAGTAGGATCCGAAAAAGATTTGGGAGTAATTATCACGAACGACTTGTCCTATGATATACAGATTAACAAAATTGTCGGGGAGACTTACAACTTGCTAAGATCAATAAAAGTGGCGTTTACATACTTGGACGAAGACATGATGAAAAAAATATTGGTTACATTGATAAGGCCTAGATTAGAGTATGCAGCGACATTGTGGTCCCCCAGTACCAAAAAGAATATAAAGAAAATAGAAAGAATCCAAAGAGCAGCTACAAAAATGGCACCTGCACTTGCAAACCTATCATACGAAGAGAGATTGGCTAAACTGGAGTTACCGACACTGGAGCAAAGAAGAGAGAGAGGTGACCTATTGACCATCTACAGAATCATGAAAGGCACAGAGGTACTCGATAGTGAGAACTTACTTAACTGGGACAAAAGAAACACAAGAGGACATGGAAAGAAAATAAAAAAACATAGCTATAGAAGAGAACTGAAGAAAAACAGTTTTCCTCATAGAGTTTTGG
>NC_134798.1:16292796-16295296 GCF_046742065.1 Oratosquilla oratoria
CTAATCCCCATATTAGGCGAGTCCTCCGACAAGTTGTGTATGTTAAAGACAGATTTAAAATTTTTAGAAGCTCTGACAAGGATTCGAACCCTGACCTGTGCGTAAATAATCACATGATTATTTACGCACAGGACAGGGTTCGAATCCTTTGGAGAGCTTTTAAAAATGTTCAATCTGTCTTTAACATACACAACACACACACACACGCACGCATAATATATATATATATATATATATATATATATATATATATATATATATATATATATATACAGTATATATATATAGTATATATATATATACACATATATATATATACAGTATATATATATATATATATATATATATATATATATACTCACCTGTTCACCATCCCCGTCGTTAGGATTTTCGTCCTACCGACACCAAGCCTCGTCACAATGCATACTCCTCATAGTCTCGGTTCTCCTCCACTTCGTCCCACGATGTTCTTCTTCGTCTAAGAGCCTCGCCAATATTATCCGTTCATCTTTTCCGCGGTCTTTCAGGTGGCCATGGGCCCTATGGGCGCCTCTGCAAAATCCTGTGTACTCCTTCATCTTGAGATTTTCTCTTTACATGGCCGTACCATCGTATTTGTGATCTATGTGGTTCCATGGCAAGGGCTTTCCAGATTGTGTGTTCCTAACCCTATCCCGCCGTGTAACTCCACAAATCAATCTGAGAACACGCATTTCTGTTGCTTGTACTCTACTTCTAGTTTATGTTGTAGTAGACCAAGTTTCTGATCCATACAGAAGTATAGGACGTAGAATGATATTGTACAAGACAGCTTTAACTCTTGATTGTATGTGTTAATCTTTGAAAAGCGGGTAGAGGAGGGTTGTGTTTGCGCCACATTTCTTTATCCTTGATGTTATTTCATCCGTAATCTTACCTTTGTTGTTCACTTACACCCCCAGATATTTAAGGGATGACACCTGAGGGAGTGGAGTATCGTCCCGACTGACATGGCATTCAATTGCTTGTCTACTGATAGCCACGTTCTTTTAGGGCAACATTCCATTTCAGGATCTCATCCTGTAACTCGACCACACCCCATGATGCCACAATAATGTCGTCGGCGTACACATTCTTTTCACCGGTTCCATCAACATGGTGAAGAGCAAAGGTGAAAGGACGCTATACTGTCTAGCGCCACATGTCACCTCAAACCAATTCTCACATCCCTCTTGTGTCACTACAGAACTTTTACATGTGTTGTACGTTACCATGACATTCTCCCTCAGCTTTCTGTTTAATTCATGGTAAGGGTCTGCTAGTACTTGCCACAGCTTTCCACGGGGCACTCTATCAAAGGCTTTTGTTAAATCAATGAAAGCTACAAATAGTTGCTTGTTCTACTCGCAGCTCTTCTCAATCAACGTTCTTAAAATGAAGATGGGATCAATGGTGCTCGTATTTGGTCTAAATTCAAATTGCGCCTCATTTGGTTTCTCTTCAACAACCGCTCTCAACCTTCTTTTGATGATCCTTTCGTAGATCTTCAACGGGTGACACAGGAGCGATATTCCTCGGTAACTTTCACAAGCATGACGGTCTCCTTTCTTAAAAATAGGGTAGATCAGGGCTTTTCTCCACTCTGATGGTATTGTTTGTTGTTCCAAGGAGACCTGTATTACTCTGTGCAACCAAGTGATCAAAGCTGGGCCCCCATACATGATCAATTCCACTGGCCTGATGGCCTGGTCGACTTCTCCTCTTGTGATATTGTCACCATTGTCCAGATCTTCGTTGCCTGCCTCCTCTTCAACTTCTGAAAACTCCTGCTCTTCATCTTCATTTACATTTAATAGTTCGTCATAGTACTCCCGCCATCGCTGGGCAACCTCCACTGATACCGTAAGCAGTGTTCCTTGTTCCTTCATAGATTCGATGACGCGTCTCTCCTTTCAGATCTTCCACAAGCTTCTCCCATTTCTCCCTCTTTGCCTTTCTTTTAGTTCTTTCTGCCTCATTTCTAAGGATCACATAACCTTGTCGAGTTTCCTTATTTCTCGCTCTCACCCATCTTCTGTATGCCTGGTTCTCTCTACAGGACTGCCTCCTTAACGTCATTATTCCACCGTGGTGTCTCTTTCCGCCTTCTCCCTGTGTGCTTGCAAGCGAGTATTTCCTCTGCAACTTCTTTGATGTTCGTCTTAAAGCTGGACCATTCTTCTTTAACTACTCCCAGTGGTATATTTTGTGTTGGTATCCTAGCTCTCACTGCTTCGTTAAATTGGTATTTGATGCTAGCGTTTATAAATTTCTCTGTTTCATATCTGGATTTATGCAGTGGTTTATTTGGTGAAGGTCGTTTCAGGGTAAACTTTGCAATTAATCTGTGGCCTGAGTCCAGTGTTACGGATGGTACGACCTTTACGTCCTTGAAAATATAGCTGTCATTTGTAATAAAGAAAGCAATTATAGACTTATCCTGGTAACACTATGTTTGCCTGTTCCAGTGGTACCAGGCCCA
>NC_134798.1:16297796-16310296 GCF_046742065.1 Oratosquilla oratoria
CGACGAAGAGCTCATTAGACTGAATGTCGACATTGCTACTCTTCAGGAAACACGACTAGCCGATGCAGGCACACTGAAGGAGAGAGACTACACATTTCTCTGGCAAGGGAAGAGCTCTGATGAACCCAGAGAGCTTGGAGTAGGATTTTTGATAAAGAACAGCTTGATGAAAATGGTAGAACCAGGCAGCGGCGGCTCCGAGCGACTCCTAACCCTCCGCTTTAACACCACCGAAGGCCCCGCCACCCTTGTCAGTGTATACGCCCCGACGCTGTCCTCCACTCCGGATGCCAAGGATGAGTTCTACGAGAACCTTGCATCCATCATCAGTAACATCCCCAGCACTGAACAACTTGTTCTGGGCGACTTCAATGCCAGAATTGGTGCAGACATCGACTCATGGCCTTCTTGCCTTGGCCCGTTTGGAGTTGGAAAACTGAACGAGAACGGACAGAGATTGCTCGAGTTTTGTGCCTTTCACAACCTGTGCATCACCAATTCCTTCTTCAAGACAAAGCCTCAACATAAGGTCTCCTGGAGACACCCGCGCTCAAAGCACTGGCACCAACTGGATTTGATCCTGGTTAGGCGTGCCACCATTAAGAAAGTTCTCCACACACGATCTTACCACAACGCAGACTACGACACAGACCACTCCCTGGTATACTGCAAGATCAGGCTGCAACCCAACAAGTTCCATCATGCAAAGAAATCGGGGATCCCACGCATTGATGTCAGCAAGATAACCCAGTCAGATCTTGTAAATCAGTTCACAGAGGCATTTAAGGAGTATGATGCATCACACTCCGGAGACACCGCCACAGAGAAGTGAGAAACTCTACAAGACACCATCTACTGCACCGCCCTTGCTACCTTCGGGAAAAAACTCGAAATCACATGACTGATTTGAAGCCAAGGCATCAGAAATTACCCTCGTTATCGTTACCAAGCGCGCCGCACTAGTCGAGTACAAGCGGTCATTCAATGAGATGAACCTAAAGATGCTCAGGGCTGCCAGGAGCGAGGTCCAGCAAATTGCCAAGCGCCACGCCAACGAGTACTGGACAATACTCGGTGAGAGGATCCATATGGCTGCTACAACGAACGACATCAGAGGGATGTACGATGACATCAAGAAGGCACTGGGACCAACGCAAAGCAAGACGGCACCCCTTAAATCCGTCACTGGAGAAATCATGACCGACCAAGGTCAGCAAAAGGGCAGATGGATGGAACATTATTCCAACTTCTACTCCAGAGAGAACATTGTGGCCCCCTCAGCCCTGGACGCCATTAAGTGCATGGCAATCATAGAAGAACTCTATGAAGAGCCAACTGTGGATGAACTTGGTAAGGCCATTGGCATTTTGGCAACAGGAAAAGTACCAGGCAGTGACAAAATTCCCCCAGACCTCATCAAGCATTGCAAGACTACCCTACAGCAGCCTCTACACGAAGTCCTCCGCCAGTACTGGAGAGAGGGAGCTGTGCCGCAGGATATGAGAGATGCCGAGATCGTTACCCTGTACAAGAACAAGGGCGAGAGGAACGACTGCAACAACTACAGAGGCATCTCCCTACTCAACATCGTAGGCAAAGTCTATGCTCCGGTCCTCCTGATCAGATTGCAGAAGCTGGCTGAGCGTGTCTACCCGGATACACAATGTGGCTTCCGAGCTAAAAGGTCCATGGTAGACATGATCTTCTTCCTCCGTCAACTCCAGGAGAAGTGTAGAGAGCAGCGGGCGCCCATGTACGTCGCATTCATCAACCTCACCAAGGCCTTCGACCTTGTCTGCAGATATGGTCTTTTCAAGGCTCTCAGAAAGATCGGCTGTCCCCCAAAACTGCACAGCTTAATCGAGTCTTTCAACATCAACATGAAGGAGACTGTGCAGGTTAATGGCAACATCCCCGAGCCCTTCCACCTACGCAGCGGGGTCAAACAAGGATGCGTGCTCGCCCTAACTCTCTTTGGGATATTCTTCGCTCTCCTCCTAAAGCACATCCTGCACAGCACAAAAGATAATATACCAGCCGACCAGATCTAATAACAGGCTCTTCAATCTTGCCCGCCAAAAAAGCGAGGACAAAGGTTCGGGAAGCCCTCATCAGAGACACCTCGTGCACAAAGTGCTTGCAGGTCTCCTAGGTCACTCAGTGTTTATGTACCTCATTGACGTGATCATCGCTTCCAAATCCGTTAGCGAACATCTACACACTGTATTCTTACGACTAGAACAGGCAGGTTTCAAACTGGACCTAAAGAAATGTTCTTTCCTTCAGAAAGAAATACGTTTCTTAGGGCATGTCCTTAATTCACAAGGAATTTTAATCTCGCAGGACAAGGTCAAGGCAATCATAGATTTTCCACGCCCTACTTCTGTAGAACACATACGTACATTACTTGGTCTGTTAGTTTTCTACAGACGTTACATTCAAGGTTACGCTATGACATGCCCTTCTATGTATCATAATTGTATATATTTTTATTTAATATTAAGAGTATCACTCAACCATGTAAATAGCTACTTATGTCACATTGTAAATATTACTATACGTCCAAAAATTGATATAGTGGCAACCGTCACAGTTTCGTGCTCAGAGGCCTTGCTTCCCAGTGCAGATCTCGACTGGCTCTGGACAAGACAACTGGCTACAATTTACGAGGGTAAATCCGTAGAACAAAGCAGCCTTTCACTTGCTCCGCTACTCACATCGCCTACAAAATGTGGATCAAACATTCCACAGACGCACGCACACACACGCGCGCACACACACAGACACACACACACACACACACACACACACACACACACACACACACACACACACACACACACACACACACACACACACACACACACACACACACACACACACACACACACACACACACACACACACACACACACACACACACACACACACACACACACACACACACACACACACACACACACACACACACACACACACACACATATATATATATATATATATATATATATATACATATATATATATATATATATATATATACATACATGTACACACACACACACACACACACACACACACACACACACACACACACACACATATATATATATATATATATATATATATGTGTATATATATATGTAATACATATATATATATATATATATGTGTGTGTGTGTGTGTGTGTGTGTATATACATGTTTATATATGTATGCATACAATTATATATATATATATACATATATATATATATGTATACATATACATACATATATATATATATATATATATATATATATATACACATGTACACACACACACACACACACACACACACACATATATATACAGTATATATATATATATATATATTTATATATATATATATATATACGTTTATATGTAATATATATATATATATATACATATACATGTTTATATATATATGTGTATGCATACAATTACATATATATATATATATATATGCATACATATACATACATACATATATATAAATATATATATATAAATATATGTATATATCTATATCTATATACATATATATATATATATATATATATACATGTTTATATATATGTATACATATATATAATATATATATACACATATATACATGTTTATATATATGTATACATATATATATACATACATATATATATATATATATATATATATATATATATATATATATATATATATATATATATATACGTAACGCGTGCTTGTCGGTTACATGTTTTGTATCTTTATATCCTTACCAGAGAAATCCATGGTTGCTTATGGAAACTATTGAAAATCTTGGAATGTGATTTGTATATATACTTACCATTCATTTTTTAAATGGATACAGCAAACTTAAGAAATATATTACCTCGCATCTGAACGAAAAGTGCAGTGTAAGCTGTTATTTCTTCATGCAAGTTTATAATTTGACAAAGCCATTTCTTTTTTTCAGTTATATACCAAGGTGCGAAGGTTGGACTACAATGATAACTTAATTTGGTTGCCGGAACAATTGGATTACACACACTCCGTTGCCAAATAACAAGGTGCGCAACGAGAATACCGTCTTGCCATATCCCTGTCAAGAAATAAATAAAGTTATTTCATCTAATGTTGTTTAATACTCCGTAGGAAATTATGTTATTTGAAGTAATGGAGTTGTTTTGTGTTCTTGGTAGGCATTAAAGTACGAAAAGTGAAAATAGTCATAATTTGATAGACATCGTGGTAAGGCAGTAAGAAGTGGCTGCTACCAATCTGCCATTAGTACCAATTTACTCCAATTATATTCACATTAATCTTTAATAAAATATTAAGTTTACTCCTTCAACACATATATATGATAGTAATAGAAAAGCAATATAGATGCATGACTACATATTACATGGATCTTTATCCTAACGAAGTGATAATGCAACTGTCGAAAATTAGCACCAAGGATAAAGAATGGCAACGCTCCCCAGGAAATACTCAAGGTTCCGACCTCAAATACAACGACGGCAGCCTTATAACAATTCATATTTTGGTCTACAATAGTTGAAAGTGGTAGAGGACTGTCAGCCCTTGCTGTCTGTGAGGACTTACTAAAACATCATTAACCAAAATAGTAAGTAAAATGTACTTGGTAGTTGCCTGGTTTGGCGGCCCATTACCGCTTTGACTATACATCTCTGAACGGTTTTAACCTATGCAAAACCTTTCTCGTTGCGCTATTTGTTCCACGACCTTCCTTACTCCATCCAGCCACATCCCCAGCGGTCGTCTGCCCTGTACTCCACCTTCGGTCAATTTTCTGGTAGTCTGTCTGTCTGTCTGTCTGGCTCCATTCGAGCACAATGGCCAGCCCACCTTACCTTCTTTCCAGCACTTCTCTGATTTACGGTTGGCCGGTCTGATCTAGGATTTCCCTGATATGTTTTCGTCCCAACTCCCTTGTTTATCAAATACTGGCCGAGATTCTTCTCAAGATATGTTTTCAAATATTCCCATTCTCTTCTCATTTTGCCATAAGTACAAAAAAGAAATGTAAACTGATTTCATTATCAACGATGAAAAATTCATATACTGGTGCCCTACAACGTAAACATTTGTTTATCATGCACATATGCGCATGTGGAAATTGTAATTAAAATTCAGAAATGTATTTATATGTTTGTGCATATTGTTGTAGACATACTAATGTAAATATGTATGAATATATTGTACATTATGAACGCATACACACCGGTAGTAACCATGCGTAAACGCGCGCTCGTGTAGGAGTGGTTTTGTGTGTGTGTGTGTGTGTGTGTGTGTGTGTGTGTGTGTGTGTGTGTGTGTGTGTGTGTGTGTGTGTGTGTGTGTGTGTGTGTGTGTGTGTGTGTGTGTGTGTGTGTGTGTGTGTGTGTGTGTGTGTGTGCATGTGCGTGCGCGAGTAAACGCGTTCATGAAAATAACTGTACTCATTTATGTCGAACGTGTCAGGAAGTTAATTTCCCACGTCTTTCTGTCACTACTACAGGCAAAATGCTGAAAAATTACTTAGTAGTGATATGGGTGTAGGAGATAATTATAACTTTGTGTTTCCGCATGTTATGATTACCTGTATGGTTTTACAGAAATTAGTATGTACCATCTACGAGTGAATGTATAAAAAACACCCGACTCATACTCGCCCGGATGCGCGCGTGCACACACACACACACACACACACACACACACACACACACACACACACACACACACACACACACACACACACACACACACACACGCACGCACGCACACGCACACGCACGCACACGCACACGCACACACACACACACACTTCGTGGAGCTGTGGTTAGAGTTCTCGCCTGCCATTACGGTGGTCCGGGTTCGATTCCCGCCCAGGGCTGAAATAATTTCAGTATCGCTTCGCTGCGGCGTGTTACTCCAACTCTCGTGGGCGGGGAGTTGGGTGTGTGTGTGCGTGTAAGATCACAGTATTATCCATAGATCGGTCATACGAGCTCTGAGCTCTCATCCGGGAGGTTAATAATTGCCGATCACGAGTCCAACACGTGATCCAAGACCATGGTGAATGGTGGTGTATCACACACACACACACACACACACACACACACACACACACACACACACACACACACACACACACACACACACACACACACACACACACACACACACACACACACACACACACACACACACACACACACACACACACACACACACACACACACACACACACACACACACACACACACACACACACACACACACACACACACACACACATCATGACGCAGGTGGTAGAGTTCCACTACGGAGGTCCGAGTTCGAATCCCGTCCAGGGCTGAAATAATTTCAGTATCGCTGCGTTGCGAGTCGTTACTCCAACTCTCGTCACAGCATTCCCCTTAGATCGGTCTTATATGAGCTCTGAGCTCTCTTCCTAGAGGAAAATAGCTGTCATTCACGAGACCAACACGTGGTCCAAGACTATGGTGAATCATGGTAAATCGCATACACACGCGCAGGAGCGCGCGAGCGCGCTCGCACTCACAAGATTAGATCTGCTACACCAAAGAGCCATACATAGTCTATGAAATACCTTTGTCCCAGAGGCAAAAGTGGCCATATAACAAATGAATTTCAGCTGAGATAAAGAAATGGAGGCTAGGAATGAATCACACAGGCAAGGAAGACTCAGTGTTGAGAAGGGAACCTTCTCAGTCTTAAGAAAATATTTGAAGAAACACACTGGAAGGAATTGAAGAACACTACGGGAACAAGGAGGAAATGGAAAATCTTTTTTAGCAATTACAATCAAGGAGTGGACATATATGTGCCGAAGATTAATGAGATGTGGAAACAAACTGGTTCAGCAAAAGGAGTGAGATATTAAAGAAAGAAAGAAAGAAAGAATGAAAGAAAGAAAGAAAGAATGAAAGGAAGGAAGAAAGGAAGGAAGGAAGAAAGGATGAAAAAATTCAGGAAAATGGTTTGAGGAGAAAAAAGGAGACAGAGGAAGGAACGAAACGGAGGAAGCTTGCAAACAAGGTAGAAATGAGTACAAAAGAATCCACAATTAAGAAAGGAATTTCGTAAGGGTTGTAAATAGATACAGAGATGAACAGAAACTGTTGCACAGATTTATCGAAGGTAAATTGAAGCACAGGAAAGAAATCACCAAGATAATTGAGGGTGGTGAGGTCTTTGAGGAGACTTACTCAAGCAGAAATAACAAATGAAAGTTTCCAATTTTTCGCAAAGGGAAACGGACTTTTTTTAGGCAAGATGAACAAAATTCAGGTTTAGAAGATGTAAATGTAGAAGTGAGGACAGTGCATAAATAATGTATGGAACCGGTGGATGACAAAATTCACAGCATTATTTTATGTTCAAAAAAGGAATCATGCCACATCCTTTGGAAAAAGGGTAAACCTTGTATTAATTCACGAGTGAAAGTAAGGAGGCGAGCATCACTAACCAGCACAATAGTGAAATTATGTGAAAGGATTGTGAAAGATTGATGGGTAATATATATTGAAAAGATAAATATTTTGTCAGATAGTCAGTTTAGCTATAGACCTGGAGGAATATATGTCATACATTTTAAGCATTTTAAGTGATTGAGCAGCTGCAAAAAAAAAAAAAAAAAAAAGGGGAGGGGGCTGGGTGAACTGTGTGTAATTCGATCTAGAGAATATTTTTGACAAATTACCACAGAGTTGTCTTATGTGGAAACTGGAGCATATTGGAGAAGATAGAGGTAAACTACTCGCATGGATGAAAGGATTTCTAAGGTAAGGCTCATGAGCGCCGTAGTAATGGATATCAGATTGGAGAGCCGTGAACAGCGGAGTTCCAAAAGGTTGTGTTAGCACATATAATGCATCTTATCTATGTTGATGACATGATGCAAACATTACGAGTAAAGTGGAAAAGAAAACAAAAACGAGGACACTTCATTTCAGTTCTAAAACATGTAGAGTACTGGAAATAGAAAATGGATCTACAAACATATTCAAATTATTCCTTGGGAAGTAAATCAATTACAAAAGCAAAAGAGGAGACACATATAGGAGCGTTGATAAAAAAGATTGTGGGGCCCGACAAACATCAGCAGAATTAGAAGAGATACATATGGATTGCTGCAGAAGATTAAGGAGGTTTTTCAGAATATGGATGAAGAAATAATGAAGGGTAGCAATCAAACTGGTTCCCGGCCTGGCAGATAAACCATATGAGGAGAGACTAAAAGCCCTGGGTCTGCCAACGTTGAAGGATCGAAGAGAAAGATGTGATGTGATTACAGTGTACAGTTCGCCGAAAGGAATAGACTACAGTGACATAATTTATCTCATGATTATGGGTAGGAGGGCTTTAGGAAGAAAAAAAAATGCAGGGTTCCATACAGAGGCATAGATACTTGAAATGGCTTAGAAGGCGATATAGCCTTCAAATTTAGATATGATTACTAGAAAATAAGGATACCACCCATATTAGAACCATACATGAATTTGAAGCTATGTATGGTAAATTGGAGAGTGGAAGAGAGCACTCCAAGAGTGTTGCTCTTTTCCTGTATAATACAATTAGATAAACACAGGTGAACACACACACACACACACACACACACACACACACACACACACACACACACACACACACACACACACACACACACATACACTCGCACATACACAAACAGACACAGACACATACACACACACGCACACACACACATACAATTGCACACGTTCGCAAAAATACAGTAACAACTGATAGATCACATATCGAGAAAAAGAAAATAATTTTACACGGTTGGTGTGGATGTGATATTGAAAGGCGACAAGCAAATTCACAAATGATTCTATACAACCGAGTTCAATTTCAACCTTGTATTGCGTGGGAACAGGATCCATGCCAGTCCAGGATATGTCCGGAGACGGCGCCACGGCTAATATTGATGAAGATATTCAGGTACTCAGCGGACGGATGTGTGTAGATACACTGGGAAGGAACATAATTGCCATCATGGATCGTCGCTAGGAAAATAAACCGATCATGTATACCCCACTCAAGAAATATATTCTTTCCCTTGACAGGTTGCATTGTGTACGCATTTAAATGAAACACACACACACACACACACACACACACACACACACACACACACACACACACACACACACACACACACACACACACACACACACACACACACACACACACACACACACAAACACACACACACACACACACACACACACACACACACTCATACATACACACACACACGCACACACACACACAAACACACACACAAACACACGCACACACACACACACACACACACACACACACACACACACACACACACACACACACACACACACACACACACACACACACACACAGTCATAAACTCAGCAACACACAAAAATATACAAATACCCAAACACGTATTACAAAAGATTACAAAAAAGGAGCATGCCGACAGGAGACCCTTTGGTCCTTAACTAGTTCGGATGCGAAGAAAATATATATGATAACGATAAATAGATAAATAAATAAATTAAACTTTTAATGATACAAATAAAATAATAACAAATAAAGTAGATAAATAAATGCATAGGTATAGTTGAATAATTAACAAACAGCAAAACAGTAAATAATAAATTGACAGATAAATAATGATAAATGAAAACCAAGCAAATGGTGATAAGCAGACAAATAATAACAAACAAATAAAGAAATAATATAACATATATGACAGGCATTACAGCATCTTGCTTAGGTGTATATCTAAACGAATCTTAAAGCTTTGAACTGAACTACATTGCACTGCCTCTGCAAAAAGTTGATTCCATTCATTAACTACACGGTTGCCGAAGTTGTTTCTACCCACTTCCAAACTAACAGTTTGAGACCATTATTTCTTGTGGGATTCTCATTCAGTGTGAAAGTTTCGTCACTTTTGATGTCTATTCCCTTTCGAATCTTAAAGACTTGTATCAAGTCATCTCTAAGTCTACGCTATTAGAGGGAAAACAAATTCATGTATTCTTGTTGATATTCGTATGATTTATTTTTGATATTTGGAATTAGTTTTGTGGGTCGCCGTTTTACTTTTTCTAATTTGTCAATGTCTTTATAAGAGATGGTCTTTTGAAGTCAGAAGATCGCGCAATCAGTCGTAGAATATTATTTGCTTTCGCAGAGGCTGAAATACACTGCTTGGATGATTTGAGATCGTTACTGATAATTACGCCGAGGTCCTTTTCACTATCCACTTTAGCAGAACATTGCTGTAGTTTATCTAAATCTTCTTGAATATCTAACTGGTTTAAGGAATCATTTGCCATCCCACACAGTCTTGTATCATCAGCAAATTTGGAGACAACAGATTTTAGTCCAAGGTTTATATCATTTATATATACTATGAATAGAAATAGCCCAAGAACGGAACCCTGAGGAACTCCACTCGTCACATTTTTTTCCATCTAGAAGTTTTGCCAATTGGGAGGCGTCTGTCATCTGTACATATTTCCAATATATCCGAGATTTTGGAAATATGTACAGATGACAGACGCCTCCTAATTCTAGAAGTACTATACATTAAAGAGTTGAGCCAAATCTGAACATACAAGCAGATGACCTTAGGACACTCCCAAGCATGAGACAAATCGCCACAAATCCAAACATGAGGCATAACCCCACAAATCAAAGCCGAGACAAAAACGCCACAATCCCAAGCACAGGATATTTTGTCACAACACGAAGTCCGAGGCTTCTCCTGAGTTATCAAGTAACTTCTTCAAGGTGACCGGTGACCTCCCCCAATGACGAGCACGTATGAAAATTTCTGTATACATACATATACCAAGGCTTTTTCCCCCTTACAAGGGAGGTAGCCAAAAAGGAGAAGGCATAAAATCATTTCCACTCATTCCATCCCTGAATACACTCCACACCCCTCCACCCTCCCGCTTATCTTAGCACCTCCTGGATGACGGGTCATCCCTGCACCTTGTCCACTGCCCTGGGTCAGAAACAGTGTCGCAAGACACAGCACATCCACAGCAAGGCCACTTCATTAAATCTCCGTCCCCCCATGCATAAAAGGAGAAGACGGGGAGAAATCCCTTCGGGCTGCGTCAAATTTTGCTCACACATACTACCTCACCCCCCATCCCCCGCCCATTCCACCTCATGCATCACAACATCATCCATATACAACCATTCTCCATTCACCCCTGTCTTCTGTCCTCTCCCGTCCTTCCTCAACAGACATTCCCCTCTTCCCCAAAGCCCCCTTCACCCCATCCATCCACCTCATCCTAGGACGTCCCCTTATGCTCACACCCTCCACATCTGCCTTCCATACCTCTTTTACTAGTCTTTCTTCACTCATTCTTTCCATGTGTCCAAACCATCCTAATACTCTTTCATCAACCCTATCTCCCCGCTCCCTTTCCACCCCCGTTCTTCTCCTCACCTCCTCATTTCTCACTCTATCTAGCCTAGTAACCCCCATCATACTTCTCAGACACCTCATCTCAAACACATTCAAACACCTTCTCTCTTCCTCTCTTATGTTCCATGTTTCTGCCCCATATAGTGCTGTTGGCACAATCACTCCTTCATACAGTCTCCTCTAAGCATCCATTCCCAAATATATATTCCTCACCTCATTACACTCTTCAACCCATCAAGGCATTTACTCGCTTTTCTCAATCTACATTCTACCTCCACCTTCACTCCACCTTTTCCTGCCACATTTGCACCCAAGTATCTAAAACTATCCACTTCCTCCAGTCGCTCTCCCTTAATGCTCACTTCCAGTCTACTGCCACTTTCACCCCTTGTACATCTCATCACCTTACTTTTACCCACATTTATCTTTAGCTTTCTTCTATAACATACTCTCCCAAACTCTGTCACCAACTTCCTCAGTCCCTCCTCCGATCCTGCCACAAGCGCAGTGTCGTCAGCAAATAACAGCTGGCTCATCTCCCAATTTTCTCCATTTGTCACCTTCGTGGGGTCCCGTTTGTCTAGCCCGCTTTCGGTAAACGGGTGCACTGCGAAGCAACATCTAGCTCTAGCCAATCGTTTTGCTCTGCTGGAAGATGAGGTGGCTGAAAATCAGGAGTTCTTGGTGGTGGGGGACTCCATGGGTCGAGGCTATGACGACATCCTGCAGCGGAAGACTGAAAGACGTTTCAAGCTTGTATGTCAACCGAGCCGTGGGATCACCGATTGTACCCAGACCATCAGGGAGTGAAGGCGGACGAATATGGTTACGATTGTTCATACAGGGAAGTAACGATGTAGGTAGGGTGAGATCAGAGGAGCTTGTTCGGAACTACATGGTCCTCCTTCAGGAGATGAAGGAGAGTGGGAGCCGTCACATTGTTCTGGGGTCTTTCCAAGGATATACACTGGCTTGTGTTGGAACAGTAGAGCCATAGGGATCAATG
>NC_134798.1:16317796-16320296 GCF_046742065.1 Oratosquilla oratoria
CCATAGTGGTAAAACTCAAACCCAATGTATTGAAGTGGCTGCAGGCATAGTAACATGTACACACACACACACACACACACACACACACACACACACACACACACACACACACACACACACACAAGAACATAAGAACATAAGAATGAAGGAGACGCAAAAGACCATAAGGCCTAAACTAGGCAGCTCCGTATCCATCACCACCTGTCATCCCATCCATAAAGTTGTCTAATCGTTTCTTAAAACAACTGATAGTTTCAGCGCTTACTACATGGTTACTAAGTTTATTCCATTCATCGACCACCCTATTAGTAAACCAATTCTTGCCTATTTCCTTCTTAAATCTAAATTTGTCCAGTTTATAAACATTACTGCGAATCCCACCCTGTTGTTTTGATATGATGACCTTATTCGCATCACCCTTGTTAAAGCCTTTGATCCACTTAAACACCTCTTGTAGATCACCCCGCACTCTGTGTCTTTCCAGAGAGTGTAAGTTAAGGTGCCTAAGCCTCTCTTCGTAAGGCAAATTTCTGAGTCCATGTATCATTTTGGTCATTCTTCTCTGTACTGATTCTAGTGAATTGGTGTCCATTCTGTAGAACGGAGACCAAAATTGTCAAGGATGGGCCTAACTATAGCTAGATAGAGTTTAATAATTACCTCTGCACTTCTATTCGTTACCGTCCTAGCAGTGAAACCTAATGCTCTGTTAGCTTTATTCCTGGCGCTAATGCACTGTTTCCTGGTTTTAAGTTCCGGACTCACTACAACTCCCAAGTCTCTCTCGCACTCACTTTTTTTCTAAAAGCGTGCTATCTAAGCTGTATCTATTTTCGGAGTTGTGTAGTCCTACGTTTAACACGCTATACTTAGAGATATTGAAGTTCGTCATTTCACCGACCATGTGAACAATTTATTAAGATCATCCTGCAGAATCTCTGCGTCGTTTCCTGACCTAACTAGGCGTCCTATTTTAGTGTCGTCCGTAAACTTACTAACATCACTATTTATCCCATCGTCTAAGTCGTTTATATACATAATGAACAACAAGGGGCCCAAAACCGAGCCCTGGAGGACCCTACTAATAACATTGTCCCACCTAGATTTTATTCCATTTATGGTGACCCACTGTTTTCTGTTACTATTCCAAGCTCTAATCTATTCTAACACTTTTTCTCCTATGCCATGGGCTTTAATTTTATTTGGTAGTCTCTGGTGTGGCACCTTGTCGAACGCTTTGCTAAATTCAGGTAAATAACATCGTAATTACCATTGTTATCTGACGCCTTATATACTTTAGTGTAAAAGGATAGAAGATTAGTCACACATGACTTACCCTTGGAGAAACCATGCTGTGAATCACGAATTAAATTATGTCTTTCGATGTGTTCTCTGAGTCTATTTTCTATTACTGATTCAAGCATTTTTCCTATAACCGATGTCAAACTGATTGGGCTGTAGTTTTATATACACGATCTATCTCCCTTTTTAAAAACAGGAACAACGTTTGCCTGCCTCCAAGCAGTAGACACAAAACCAGTGTCTACCCATTTATTAAATACTTCAGTTAACTGGTCGCAGATTTCAAATTTACGCTCCTTAAGCATTCTTGGAAAATTTTCGTCTGGACCAGGGGATTTTGTAGCTTCAAGTCTTTCGACCTGCTTGACTACTTCTGTACTAATGCTGATATTAGATAGACTACTTTCTTCATCCCCTCTGAAAATTGGATCGTAGTCAGGTACTTTATCTAACCTCTCATTAGTAAACACCAAAAGAAAATAATTGTTAAACTCCTCACTCATTTTTTCTTCCGATTCTATTACGACATTTTCATCGTTTTTAATTGGTCATATTCTTTCTTTATTTTTTGTTCTATAGAGGTGAAAGAAACCCTTTGGGTTGGTTCTTGCTTGACTGGCAACCTTAATTTCATAATTACGTTTCGCTGTACGTATATTCCTTTTAACCAGCTTTGCCATTTCGTTATATCTTGATCTAAGGTGTGATTCCCCGTTTTTTATTTTTACGTAAAGTCCTCTTTTCATTCCGACCTCATGTTTCAATCTGTCCGTCATCCATTTGGGAGTATTACTATTTTTCCGTATTGACTTCAGGGGGATAAATGTATTTTGTGCATTAATAAAATAATTAAATCAGTTAGATTGCTATACCTTTCATCCAAATTGCTGCTCAGTCTGTTGAACCCCGCCCCCAAGTGACCTAACCCAAGGTATGCATATTGTTGATAATACAATCTATTGTATTTTTAATGAAAAGTGCCACACCTCCCCCACTCCCCCCAATCCTGTCCTTGTGAAAAAACTTATATCCTTCTATTTCGATTTCCGGAAGGAAATGTTTATCAGCCATGTTGATCCAGGATTCAACAATAGCTATAATATCAAAATTCTCTACGCATGCTTTACCTCGCAGCAAATCAATTTTGTTAATTATACTCCTGCTATTTGTATAGTAAACTTTAAGTTTATCTTTTCCC
>NC_134798.1:16325296-16327796 GCF_046742065.1 Oratosquilla oratoria
GGTGTAGTGATGGTGGACTGGTTGGTGAGGTTATTTAATTTTGCTGGGGAGAAGGTAGAGTGCCAGAGGACTGGAGGAGTGCCTGTATAGTTCCACTTTACAAGGGAAAGGGGGACAAGTGTGAATGTAGTAGTTTCAGAGGGATTAGCTTGTTAAGTGTAGTTGGGAAGGCTTATGAGAGGATCTTGATTGAGAGGATTAGGAGAGGAACAGAGGGAGTAATTGGTGAGGAGCAGTGTGGGTTTAGGACGGGTAGAGGTTGTGTAGATCAGATCTTTGTGGTAAGACAGATATGTGAGAAAGCTGTAGGTAAGGGGAAGGATGTTTTCTGGGCCTTTATGGATCTGGGAAAGGCTTACGACAGGGTAGACAGAAAGGCACTGTGGGAGGTTATGCGGATATACGGGATAGGAGGAAAGCTTCTGGGAGCTGTCAGGAGTTTTTATGAGAGTAGTAGAGCTTGTGTCAGGATTAGAAATGGAGAGAGTGAGTGGTTTGAGGTTAAGGTGGGACTTCGTCAGGGATGCGTTATGTCACCCTGGCTGTTCAACTTATACATGGATGGGGTGGTGCGAGAGGTGAATGCAAGGGTAGTGGGTCAGGGATTGGAGATGGTTAAGGAAAATGGAGAAATGTGGGAGGTGAGCCAGCTGTTGTTTGCGGACGACACTGCGCTTGTGGCAGGATCGGAGGAGGGATTGAGGAAGCTGGTGACAGAGTTTGGGAGAGTGTGTGATAGAAGAAAGCTGAAGATAAATGTGGGTAAAAGTAAGGTGATGAGATGTACAAGGGGTGAAAGTGGCAGTAATCTGGAAGTGAGCATTAAGGGCGAGCAACTGGAGGAAGTGGATAGTTTTAGATATTTGGGTGCAAATGTGGCAGGAAAGGGTGGAGTGAAGGTGGAGGTAGAATGTAGATTGAGAGAAGCGAGTAAATGCCTTGGTGGTTTAAAAAGTGTAATGAGGAATAGGAATCTGGGAATGGATGCTAAGAGGAGAATGTATGAAGGAGTGATTGTGCCAACAGCACTGTATGGAGCAGAAACAAGGAACATGAGAAAGGAAGAGAGAAGGAACTTGAATGTGTTTGAGATGAAGTGTCTGAGAAGTATGATGGGGGTTACTAGGCTAGATAGAGTGAGAAATGAGGAAGTGAGGAGGAGAACAGGGGTGGAAAGGGAGCTGGGAGATAGGGTGGATGAAAGAGTATTAGGATGGTTTGGACACATGGAAAGAATGAGTGAAGAAAGACTAGTAAAAGAGGTATGGAAGGCAGATGTGGAGGGAGTGAACATGAGGTAGTGTGTGTGAGCAAAAATTTTTGACGCAGCCCGAAGGGATTTCTCCCCGTCCTCTCCTTTATATGGGGGGACGGAGAGGGGGGGGTCGCCGATTTAATGAAGCGGCCTTGCTGTGGATGTGCTGTGTCCTGCGACACTGCTTCTGACCCAGGGCAGTGGACAGGGTGCAGGGATGACCCGTCATCTAGGAGGTGCTAAGATGGGAGGGGGGGTGGAGGGGTGTGGAGTGTTTTCGGGGATGAAGTGGGTGGGAATATTTTTGTGCCTTGTCCTTTTTGGCTACCCCCCTTGTAAGGGGGGAAAAAGCCTTGGTAAATGTATGTATGTATGTATGTATGTTTGTATGTATGTGTATATATATATATATATATATATATATATATATATATATATATATATATATATAACCCTCTAGTCCTTGATGAAAAGCTAAATTACTCATTTTCAGTGTTTTTTTTTTTTTTTTGTAACCATGAAGGTGTATCAGTGTAAAATTTATTTAATACTTAAGGCTATCATAGTTTGAATATCAGTTAATTATTTCTAGTACATACAGTCCCTTTTGACCCTATCCATAGCTTAAACTAATGAATCTATTCTACTCTCTAAAATCCTAAGATTCTTTTCTATCCATATACAATGTATAGTTGCTTCGTCTAGCCAATCAAGAACTTGGTCCATTTATCATTCAGACACTGCGCATCTACTTCACAAGAGATAGCTGTGGTTCAACTAACAATGAGTCCACAGAATTACACTAATTCCTTGAATGGGAAATGATACCCAGTTATTTACCTATCATCTGCATTAAGTAACCAGCTCACCACTAATTAGTGCTCCTAGCACAATACCGCAATCATTACTTAATTACAGGCCGGACCAATACCAAATGGTCGTTCATTCATGTGTCGTGAGCCGTGAGGTTTACTTCCCACCACTTTGCCTCCTCCTCTAACTCCAGCTTTACCTTTATTTCCTCATCCCCATTCTCCATCTCTTCCCCTTCAATCAGTCAAGGCAGACAGCATAAAAATGAAATATATAATAATAATGATAATGAATAAATAGATAAATAAATAAATAAATAAATAAATAAATAAATAAATAAATAAATAAATAAATAAGTAAATAAATAAATAAATATATAAATAAATAAATAAGTAAATAAACAAATAAATGAATAAGCAAATAGATAAATAA
>NC_134798.1:16340296-16347796 GCF_046742065.1 Oratosquilla oratoria
TCATATATCTTAGTCGATTTTCGTATGATTTTGAATCAGTTTTGTGGCTCGCCGTTGTACTTTTTCCAATCTGTCAATGTCTTGAATGAGATTCGGTGACCATACGGAAACAGCATATTCCAAATGTGGACGAACTAACGATTTATATAGCTTGTTAATGAGTGATGGACTTTTCAAATCAAAAGATCGCGCAATCAGTCCCAGAATCTTATTTGCTTTCTCAGAGGCTGAAATACATTGCTTGGATGATTTGAGGTCGTTACTGATAATTACGTCGAGACCTTTTTCACTATCCACTTTTGTTAACGAATTTCCAAATAACTTGTAATTGTACTTACTGTTATTTTTACCTATGTGCATTACCTTGCATTTACTTGTGTTAAATTTCATTAGCCACTTTTCAGACCATTGCTGTAATTCATCTAAATCTTCTTGAATATCTAATTGGTTTGAGTGATCATTTGCCACTCCGCACAGTTTTGTATCATCAGCAGATTTGGAAACAGTAGATTTTAGTCCATGGTCTATATCATTTATATATGCTATGAATAGAAGTGGTCCAAGAACGGAACCCTGAGGAACTCCACTTGTAACATTTTTCAATCTAGAAGTTTTTCCATTTAAAACAACTCTCTGTTTTCGACCATTCAACCAATTACTAGTCCAACCTAATAGGCTACCACTTATTCCATGTAAAGCTAATTTAGTAATTAGTCTTTCGTGTGGGACGGTATCAAAAGCTCAGCCGTGGCGAGCCCCTGTCTTCATTATCCTGACTATCACAGTAGAATGCATAAGTAACGACATGACAAAACTTGCACTTGGACTTCTAAAGTATCATGCTCATTGTGCTCTGCATCTCCCTTTTTCTCCTCCTCCCCCGCTTCCTTGCCCTTCTCTTTCTCCTCCCATCGAATTGTCCTCGCCTTTTCTCGCCTTTCTCCTCTTCCTCCATGTTCTTATTCTCCTCTTCTCCACCTTCTTTCCCTCTTCCTTCTTTTCTTTCTTCTTCTCTTCTTCCTTGTCAACTCCTCCTCCTCCTCTTACTCCTCACATTCCTCTCCTCGTCCAATTCTTTTCCTTCAGAACTTTTTTCCTTAATGCTTTACCTGCTTCCCTCGCTCTTTTACTTTAATCATTGCCGAGAGACCTTATGCATGGCCAGAAATTTTAATTGAATATTATTTTCGTTTATTTATATTTTCTAGAAGATTCTATAAGCGAGATCGCTAAGCATTATGGGTAAACTGTAGCTCCACCCATCCATGACGTCATTAGACCACATTCGGATGTAAATATAGACTAGGAACCTTAGATTTAGGAGAATGAGAAAAATTCTCAACCTCCACTTCATGATTCCATTAGAGGAATGATTTATGGAATTTATGAAATCTAGTCATACTATTAAGAAACGAGATAAAGAAGTCTAGAGTGATAGTACGAAGGGGTAGTCTGTATTATTGTACATGGATAGGAACACCATTTGCATAGCTTGAATCAGTCTTAAGCCCGGGATCCCCTCCATAACAGATATGTCAATGCGTTCTGTAAAAATCATTGGAAATATACTGAAATAACTGGAGATTTTTTTTTATTGACGAGGTTGGATAAGATAAAGAATGCTAGGATCCACGGTACTGAGAAAGTAGTGAAGGCGTCCGCGAAAGCGCAGGAAAGGAGATTACATTGGTTAGGCCATGTGAAGAGAACAGATGAAGACTACGTGGGAAGGAGAGTGATGGAGATGGAGGTACAGGGCAGACGCAGGCGAGGGAGACCCAAGCTGCGCTGGAAGGACAGACTAAGAGAGGACCTAGGAGAAACAGCTGGAGGAGGAGCAGGTAATGGACCGAAACCATTGGAAACGACTAGCGAGGAACGGCGACCCCATATGGAAATGGGAAACGTCAAAAGGAAAAGGAGAAGAATATACTGAAATAAGTGGAAATCCATGGATATATTTACATATGATAGTTAGATCATATCATTATGTATTGAGTGAAGTGAGTCTCAAGCCCGGAATTCCCTCTATTACAGGGAAAAGATGGGTTGAATGAGTGTAATCAAATTACATGTGAACACACAAACACATGGGGTTATAGAACATGTGATCGAAATAATCTATTCTGGTAAAACGTGAAATTTGTAAAGTGATATTGTGGCCGAGAAAATTCTCTCCCAAAGATACCTTAGGTTAGGTCTGATAGGAAGTAGGTAAAATAAAATTTGGATAAGTGGCCAGAAGGTTAGATCGTAAAAATCCATGTCCTCCTAACTACGCCATTAGGCGTCGAATTATATAACCTCCTAACTACGCCATCAGGCATCGAATCATATAACCTCCTAACTACGCCATTAGGCAATGCATTATATAACGCTACCTTGAACACCATTGTTTCAAAGATGATAATCCAGGGCGGGCTTTAGTTCAGGTTATTAATTTTAAATCAATTGTGTCTACTGTAATAGTGAATAAGACCTACAGTACGAGTACATATATTTTTCTGTTCTATTTTTGTTACAATTTGATAACTAATTGAGTGAAAACTAAAAATATTCCTTAATTAACCAAACTGGATACCGCTACTATAAATAACATCAGATCGGCCTTAAAGGAGGAGAATGGAATAAAATATTGTTTGATCAAGAACATCACTTTTAAATTTATACATGTTTTCTGGGTTTGGGTGGTGGGAGCGCTTACTACTAAGATAAATAATTAGACTTAATATCATAATTCCCAAACCACCAATACATACATATACATACATACATATATATATACAGATAACACGTTTTTAGAGAAAACTGAGTACGAGAGAGACTTAGGAGATTTAGTGAGTTCGGACCTTAAATCCAGGAAACAGTGTATTAGCGCCAGAAATAAAGCAACAAAGCATTAGGTTTCATTGCAAGGACGTTAACGAATAGAAGTGCAGAGGTAATTATCAAACTCTATCTAGCGATAGTTAGACCTATCCTTGACTATGCGGTACAGTTTGGTCTCCGTTTTATAGAATGGACATAAATTCACTAGAATCAGTTCAGAGAAGAATGACCAAAATGATACATGGACTCAGAAATTTGCCTTACGAAGAGAGGCTTAGACACCTTAACTTACACTCTCTGGATAGACGCAGAGTGCGGGGTGATCTAATAGAGGAGTTCAAGTGGATCAAAGGCTTTAACAAAGGTGATGCAAACAAGGTCATCATATTAAAACAACAGGGCAGGACTCGCAGTAATGAATTTAAACTGGACAAATTTAGATTTAAGAAGGAAATAGGCAAGAATTGGTTTACTAATAGGGTGGTCAACGAATGGAATAAACTTAGTAACCATGTAGTGAGCGCTGAAACTATCAGTTGTTTTAAGAAGCGGTTAGACAACTTTATGGATGGGGATGACAGGTGGTGATGGATATGGAGCTGACTTGTGTAGGCCTTATGGTCTCTTGCAGTCTCCTTCATACTTATGTTCTCATCATTTTCTTACACATATATATATACATATATATATATATATATATATATATATATATATATATATATATATATATATATGATTTTCCTCATAGGAGATGCTCTTGATTAAACTCTACTTTATAAAGGCGTTATATATATCTCGCTCATCCATTCATTAATTAGATATTATGGATGCCCTTGGGGCACCATATTTTTGGTTATAGCAGCGGTGGGATTAGCGTCCATTCTTTAATAATATAATCTTAGTCAACATCCTGGCACTACATGTTTAGTGCTTCAACGGTGAGATCTAATAGATAGCATTATAGCACTACATTCAACTTGACTTAACGAGAATAACGCACTTGATAATTTGACAAAGTGGCCATGGTGTATCATTTCCACCTCTCCCTCTTGCAAGTTTCCCTCACATTCTCCTTCCCATTCCTCTGTCTTTTGTACCTCTCTCCTTTCCTCTCTCCTCCAAATAGGGTCGTGACAGCTCTTTCCTTCTTTCCCTTGTTTTATTCCTCGCACACACTTGCTTTCTTTTAGCTGCAGTCTTCTATGCCTCTCTATCGTTACAGACTCTCACTTCTTGTAAGTAGAAGGAGTACTACACAAGCATCGTAAATGCAATACAATTCTTTGCAAAACAATAACAAGTTCAGTGACAAGGTGGACTAGATAGAAACGATGGCACTCTGTCTTCTTGGAAATCATAGTAGAAGTAATGATAGTACCGTACTGTAGTTAATGAGATTGAAAGCAAAGCAATCCTATGGCAGTTATTAAAAAACAAAGTCTAATTATTACTAATGCCATGTCCACACGGTCGAGCTGTGCCCTAACATGGCAAAGTCTCCAGACTATGCCCGCGAAGGTATCCACACGGCTGACTGTGGTGGTTGGTGGTTAGTCGGCCGTAAGCAGGGGTTGTGAGAGAGTGGTCAATTAATGTTACTGTGTCTTGTCGAGACCTGTCTGTACTTGGTGTGGATATCATGTCCTACTAACTCGGTACTGAGTGGGTCTGCTCGCACCTTACTTTGTGCGTTTGGCAGTGACGCCAAACTTCAACCCACTGCCCTCTAATAGCGCCTGGAACTGGCAGTTTTGCTCGCTAAAAGTGCCCATACACGGGCAAACCCTTCGTGCCCGACGGACAATGCTCGACGGTCGTGGCGAGATTTGGAAGAGCAAGATGATCTTTGTGTTTGGTCGCTGATTTCGATTTCGAAGTCAGTTATATCCCGGGGTGACTAAACTTCGTCGCTGACGCGGTCTCTAGAATACGGGGAGCTGATCACCCTACAGACACCTTCATAGTGTCGTCTATAACTACGGGTAGCCAGGGGAACTCAAACATTGAGGATCACCACGTCACATGGGATCAGTTAGCGATCCGGAAGGAGCAGGATGAACACACTAACTTGAAAAAAATATATATATATATCTCAAAGGAGACACGACGATAGACCCGAAGGTTCCTAGATTAATTGTGCCAATCAAGGAGTTTCGACTCCTCCCGGACGGACTTTTATATCATTCTTGCACAAATGGATATCAGTTACACGAGCTTATCCTTGTAGTCACTGACGGAGTTAAGGAAGCTGAATTGTGCATTGCCCATTGTCTCCCAATGGCAGATCATGGAGGAGTGCAAGTCACTCTTGAGCTGTTGCAAAAGTTCGCCTTTTGGCCAAAGATGTCGGAGGATGTAAAAGCATTCGTAAAGAATTGCAAAACTTGCATCATGTGCAAGAATTCAAATGACCTCCCGCACCGATCAGACAGTTTCCTGACGTGGCAAGTCCGTTCGAGAGTACACGTTAGTTCCATAGGGCCGTTAACCACCACTTTAGATGGTGCAAAGTACACCCTCACTGTAGTAGATGTCATAACCCGTTTCCTAGTCGTTGTGCCCATAAGTTCCAAAGAAGCACGGGTAGTGCCTCGGGCTTTCATAGCCTCTAGGCAAGTGATCTCAGACGGGGAAGGGGAGTTCATGAGCAACGGAGTAATAGAGAGATAGAATGTAGATTGAGAGGAGCAAGTAAATGCCTTGAGGTATTAAAAAGTTTAAGAAAAAATAGATATTTGGGAATGGGTGCTATGAGGAGATTGTATGAAGGAGTGATTGTGCCGACAGTACTGTATGAGGCAGAAACATGGAACATAAGAGAGGAAGAGAGGAGGAATTTAAATGTGTTTCAGATGAAATACCTGAGAAGTATGGCAAGGATTACTAGGCTGGATAGAGTGAGAAATGAGGAGGTGAGGAGGAGAGTGAGAGTGGAAAAGGAGCTGGGAGATGGTTTTGATGAAAGAATATTGGGATGGTTTGGACACATGGAAATAATGAGTGAAGAAAGATAAGTAAAAGAAGTGTGGAAGACAGATGTGGATGAGGGAACATGAGGGGCGACCAATTATGAGATGGATGCATGGGGTAAATGGGGCGTTGGGAGAGAAGGGGATGTCTGCTGAGGAAGCAGGAAGCAAAGAAGAAGACAGAACATAGGGGTGGGTGGAGAATGGTGGGGTGAGAAAGTATGTGTGAATAATATTTTGACGCAGCCCGAAAGGATTTCTCACTGTCTTCTCTTTTTCTGTATGAGGGGACGGGTGGGAGTGGGGTGGGCACCGATTAGATTAAGTGGCCTTGCTGTGAATGTGATGTGTCTTGCTGCATTGCTTCAGACCTAGGTCAGTAGGCGAGATGCAGGGAAGACCAATTATCCAAGAGCAACCAAGAAAAGGTGAGGTGAGGGGTGGTGAATGTGAGTGGAGCATATGGGGATGAAGTGGGTGGGAGTGTATTCATCCTTCGACTTTGGCGACCTCCCTTGTATAGATTTTTTTTTTTATGTGTATTTATGCTTGTAATAATGATAATAATAATTTCAATAGTAATAATAATATTGATAATAATAATAGTACATACATACATATACCAAGGCTTTTTCCCCCTTCCAAGGGAGGTAGCCAAAAAGGGAAAGGCATAAAAACACTCCCACCCATTTCATCCCTAAATACACTCCACACCCCTCCCACCCTTCCTCTCATCTGAGCACCTCCTGGATGACGGGTCATCCCTGCACCCTGCCCACCGCCCTGGGTCAGAAGCAGTGTCGCAAGACACAGTACATCCACAGCAAGGCCGCTTCATTTAATCGGCGACCCCCCCTCTCCGTCCCCCTTTGCATATAAGGAGAGGACGGGGAGAAATCCCTTCGGGCTGCGTCAAAATTTACTCACACATACTACCCCACCCCCACCCCCCCCCGCCCATTCCTCCTCATGCAGTCACAACATCATCCATATACAACCATTCTCCACTCACCTCTGTCTTCCGTCCTCTCCCTTCCTTCCTCAACAGACATTCCCCTCTTCCCCAAAGCCCCCTTCACCCCATCCATCCACCTCATCCTAGGACGTCCCCTCATGTTCACTCCCTCCACATCTGCCTTCCATACCTCTTTTACTAGTCTTTCTTCACTCATTCTTTCCATGTGTCCAAACCATCCTAATATTCTTTCATCAACCCTATCTCCCAAATCCTTTTTCACCCCTGTTCTCCTCCTCACCTCCTCATTTCTCACTCTATCCAGCCTAGTAACCCCCACCATACTTCTCAGACACCTCATCTCAAACACATTCAAACTCCTTCTCTCTTCTTCTCTTATGTTCCACGTTTCTGCCCCATACAATGCTGTTGGCACAATCACTCCTTCATACAGTCTCCTCTTCGCATCCATTCCCAAATGTCTATTTCTCATTACACTCTTTAAACCACCAAGGCATTTACTCGCTTCTCTCAATCTACATTCTACCTCCACCTTCACTCCACCTTTTCCTGCTACACTTGCACCCAAGTATCTAAAACTATCCACTTCCTCCAGTCGCTCTCCCTTAATGTTCACTTCCAGTCTACTGCCACTTTCACCCCTTGTACATCTCATCACCTTACTTTTACCCACATTTATCTTTAGCTTTCTTCTATCACATACTCTCCCAAACTCTGCCACCAGCT
>NC_134798.1:16380296-16387796 GCF_046742065.1 Oratosquilla oratoria
TCGAGAACCGAAGTTTGACTGTATATATATATATATATATATATATATATATATATATATATGTATATATATGTATATATATGTATATATATATACATATTTATATATATATATGTATATATGTGTATATATATATATATACAGTATATATACATACACATACACACACACGCACATACACACATCCGGATGAGAGCTCAGAGCTCGTATGACCGATCTATGAGTAATACTGTGACCTTACACGCACACACACCCCAACTTCCCGCCCACGAGGATTGGAGTAACACCCCGAAGCACACCGATACTGAAATTATTTCAGCCCTGGCGGGATTCGGGCCCGGACTGCCGTAGTGGCAGGCGAGAACTCTAACCACCGCGCAACGAGGTGTGTGTGTGTGTGTGTGTGTGTGTGTGTGTGTGTGTGTGTGTGTGTGTGTGTGTGTGTGTGTGTGTGTGTGTGTGTGTGTGTGTGTGTGTGTGTGTGTGTGTGTGTGTGTGTGTGTGTGTGTGTGTGTGTGTGTGTGTGTGTATGTGTGTGTGTGTGTGTGTGTATTTCATCTTTTACTCGTGTCATTCCGGAGACAATATCCACTATTTCCCCTCCCGGACTCCCTAAACGTTGGAATTAGGGTTCTTTTTTCCTCTACTGTGACCCTGAACAGCATTGCTCCCCCCCCCCTACCTGTCCATTTAGTTGGCAAGTTTTTTATCTGACTTTGCCAGTTAAATGCAAACTTAGGAGCATCGCGTCGCCGTCACCGCCGTCACCGCCGTCGTCTCCGTCGCGTCGCCGTCGCCGTCGCCGTCGCTGTCTCCGTCGCGTCCCAACAAAAGTCGTTGCCTTCCCTCCCTGTTTCTCTCCCAAAGTTGGAACTACTACTGTGACCCTGAATAGCGTTGTTTCCACCCTGTCCACTCAATTGGCAAGCATTTTCATCTGGCTTTGCCTGTTAAAGGCAAATCTAGGAAGGTCGCGTCACCTCGCGTCGTCGTCCTCGCCGACGCGCGCGCGCGCGCGTGTGTGTGTGTGTGTGTGTGTGTGTGTGTGTGTGTGTGTGTGTGTGTGTGTGTGTGTGTGTGTGTGTGTGTGTGTGTGTGTGTGTGTGTGTGTGTGTGTGTGTGTGTGTGCGCGCGCGCGAGCTCTGTGTGTGTATTCAATGATTGCGACCTCGTATATCTGTTCCGAGTTCAGTCAGAATTGATACACACATAAACATACATAAACAACATCTGTATGTATTCATACATGCATACGCATATACATACACAGCTGGAAGAAGCAACTGATAGCAATTCGCAGTGAACATTCTAATTTGTTTAGCTATACGCAGGTGTTAGATGGAGTTGTGTATCATACTCTTGTACGCTGAAATTCATTTATGCATCGTAAAGCATAGGTCTTAACAATAAATAACTATACGCCAGACAAATAGACCATTAGAATTCGAATTCAAATTTGAATTGTTTGGACAAGCGCTTACTAATGGTCATAACCGACATTGCCTTCGACATTCTGTGATTGGCTAATGTAAAATGTGAACATGTGTTGTGCGCGATTTTCTCGTCTACCGTATAACTCTGTGCGTCCGTTTTTAGCCATCGTCCCGGTAGCTGATATCAAATAACTCTATTTTATGATGAATTATGGTTAATAACTTAAGAATACGAGTGACATTAGCATAACGAAAACTTTTGTATATGTGTGTATAGAGCGTGCGTATGAATCAATGTGAAGAGTATGCAAGGATGAATCAATATGAGAGTTACGTGAATGTGAAGTCTTACGCAATCGTCCCATAGGTATGAGTGGAGGGACAAGTTTAGGTGCATGAGAGCAATTATATGTGTTTGAACGGAAGTGCTACAATATATATGGTATTGCGAGCACCCAATGATATACCAAAACCATGCAAACATAATTTGTTTTTAAGTATGTAACATACATGAAGTAGTTCCCTGATAATTGAAACTATTTTGTAAACAAAATTGTATGAAAGCAACAACAATTTTAATACATTTTTGATATGACATGTCTCGGGTGTCCGCAACAGTATGCGCGCATATGGCATATGTAAGGGATGTGTAGTTGAGGAACTACAGTAGCTATGTCAAGAAACTGGTGTAGGGAGGGAAAGGTTGAATGTAAAACAAGAGGGTGGTCAATGAAAAAGTGAAAGGGTAAAACAATATTGAAGGACACGTTACAATAGTCAAATAAGGTACAAGGTAAGAGTCAAAATGAGTACTAGTATGGTAGCAAAGGTCTCTGAACGTTAAAATTAAGTAATAAGAAACATGACATAAAGGGAAACGCGGAACGTTAAAGGAAAGGTATACAGTGGACACGGTAATATTGAAAACGAGAAGAAATAATTTTTGGTCGAGTCATTTTATCGTCCATTCGCAACAATTATCCATTCCCTGCTCAACAGATATTTCCCTCTTACACAAGACCTCCTTCACCCGGTCCATCCATCTCGTTCTTGGTCTTCACCTCAAGTTCATTCCTTCGACACTCTTTTTGCTAGACTTTCTTCAACCATTCTCTTTATGTATCCAAACCATCACAGTAATTTTTATTAATCTTATCTGCCATCTCCCTTTCTACCGCCACTGTTCTCCTCACCTCATTTCTGACTATATATATATATATATATATATATATATATATATGTGTATATATATATATATACATATATGTATATATATATATGTACATATATATATATATATGTATATATATACACACACATACACACACACACTCATGTATATATATATATATATATATATATATATATGTATGTATATATATATATATATATATATATATATATATATATATGTTCTGGAGATGCCAGTTACCTATCTAATTTTTTATTACCTTGCTAACATCCTTGTTAGGAAAGCCATTATTAACAAGGACTTGGGCTGCTCTCTCTATTATTTGGTATCTACCACTCCAATTACTGGAATGAGTGATGCCCCTTCTGATGAACGCCTTGATGGTGGAGTCTTTGTAACGTTAGAGGCAATTTCATTCCGTTAAAGCACAAACCAGAGTTAGTACTCACTCATGCATTAACGGAATGAGTGAATGGACATGAACTTTAGCAGGGTTTTACTTGGAGCTTGTCGAAAGCTTCACATGCCTTGGCTAAATTGTCCCCAGAAAATAATATCAGTTTTGAAGTAGATGAACGTAATAGGTCAACAATTAAGGCATTCAATGGCTTAAGATGCGTGTTCAAGTCGAACATTCTATCTAAAAAAAATTAAATCAAGGCTCTATTCCTCCATGATACGACCTGTGCTCACATACGGGGCCAAAATCTGGGCCCTCAGTCAACTCACATAGACCAAATTGTACATATTCGAGAGTAATATACTCAAATCGATCTCTGGCTTGATATATAGTGGTGAACTAATTGTATGGAAAAGCGATACATCCTCAAATGACTGACTATATTAAATCATCGAGGCTAAAATAGCTTGACCGTATTCTCAGATTTGGTCCAGACAGATTTACACGTATTTTCACTCAAAATATGGTGGACAGATGACACCGGGGACACTCCCACGTAAGATGGAAATATGTATTAGAAAAGTACCTGCGAGGCCTAGATGTTGATTTTGACAAAGTAGAGGTGTTAGCAGCAGATCGCTGAGTCTGGAAGTGTCTCGTTGTAGCTGCATAGGGCCTTAGGCCTGAGGCGCTAGCGGAGCGAGTATATGCACGTCATTTATTGAACCACTCTTGATCTTATTATTGTCTCTTTCCAATCCTATGTTGTAAATATTCATGAAGATATTGCACTTTTTTTTTTTTTTATTGAACTCTCCCAAATGTACTTTATCAAATATTTCTTCATTTTAGCAAAGCCAACTTTTGCAAAGCTAATCTTCTGCAATCTGCCTTGTTTCTGTATTTCCTCTTTTATTTCTGTCTTCTTCATTCTCAACAGAAGCTCAAGAACTACATGCTCACTCTTACTAGTAATTCAGTCACCTTAGTTTTCGTGATTTAAAATCAAACCCACTGTTGTAGGCTCATTTTTGTCTTTATGTCACGCAGGTTCCATCATCCATTGGTTCATAATGATATTCATTGCTACATTCAACAATTACCCCCAATATTCCTCTCTTCGTTTCTCTAGCATTCCCCCCATATTACCTCTCCACAATTAAGATCACTAATTTGTCACACACACACACACACACACACACACACACACACACACACACACACACACACACACACACACACACACACACACACACACACACACACACACACACACACACACACACACACACACACACACATACACACACACACACACACACACACACAACACACACACACACACACACACACACACACACACACACACACACACACACACACACACACACACAAACACACACACACACACACACACACACACACACACACACACACACACACACACACACACACACACACACACACACACACACATACACACACAACACACACACACACACACACACACACACACACACACACACACACACACACACACACACACACACACACACACACACACACACACACACACACACACACACACGGCTCAATGGTGCAGTGGTAGCGTTCGCAACTACTAAGCGGTACGAGTTCGAATTCTGCCAAGGGCTGAAATAACTTCGGTATCGCTGGACTGCGAACCGTTACTCTCACTCTCGTGGGCGGTGAGTCGGATGTGTGTGTGCGTCAGGTTACCGCATTACTCTTAGATGGGTCATACATGAGATCTGAGCTCTCATCGGGGAGGGTATTAGCTGTCGATCACGAGTCTGTATTGTCACCGAATCTCATTAAAGACATTGATAGATTGAAAAAGTGCAACGGCGAGCCACAAAACTGATTCCAAATATCAAAAATAAATCATACGAAAATCAACTAAAACATATAAATCTGTTTTCCCTAAAAAAGCGTAGACTCAGAGGTGACTTGATACAGGTCTTTAAAATTCTAAAGGGAATTGCCAACATCAAAAGTGACAAAATTTTCACACTGAATGAGAATCAGATAAGAAGCAATGGTCTCAAACTGTCCGGAAATAGATTCAATTTGGAAGTAGGTAGAAACAACTTCGCCAACCGTGTAGTTAATGAATGGAATAAACTTACTGCAGAGGCAGTGCAATGTAGTTCAGTTCGAAGCTTTAAGAATCATTTAGATAAACACCCAAGCAAGATGCTGTAATGATTATCATTTATTTTATATTATTTGTTTTTGTTTTGTTATCATTTGTCTGTTTGATTCTCATTTATCATTAGTTATATGTCAATTTATTATTATTTACTATTTATTTGTTTGTTTATTATTTAACTATACCTATGCGTTTATTAATGTATTTTATTTGTTATTTATATTATTATAGTTTTTTTTTCGCATCCGACCTAGATATGGACCAAAAGGTCTCCTGTCAAGTTCAGTAGTTTATCAGACAGGGTAGATTGGATTGTGATTAGGCTGTGTAATAGGTACACTCTAAAGATAGTTCAGGTTTATGCGCCAACTTCACAGAGTTTAGACGATTAAATTGAGTACTTTTATGATGATTTAAGTCAGGTAATGGATAAAGGAAAAAGTAAGTACACGTTGGTAATAGGCGACTTTAATGCTAAAGTGGGAAAAAAGATGGAAGATGAATCGTGCATTGGGAAGTTTATAGTAGGTGAAAGAAATGACAGAAGCGAGATGTTGGTAAATTTTGCAGAGAACTACAACATGAGGATAATGGACAGTTTCTTCCAAAAGCGTGTAGCTCGCAAATGGACCTGGAAAAGCCCAAATAGAACAACGAAGAACGAAGTAAAGTTCATATTAGGAGACGAAAACAAGAGCGTCAACAATGTTACGGTGATAAATAGAGTCAATATAGGTAGTGACCATAGAATGGTAGGTTATACAGCTAAATTGAATTTCAGAGCCGACAGAAATAAACTAGTTTTAAGAAAGAAAATCACCCTTGCAAATATTAAGGATAATAAGAATAAATTTCAGTTAGAAATTAAAGATAGATTCGAAGCTCTGAAAACTAACGAGAACAACGTCGATGATATGAATTTGAATTTGGTGAATATCATTAGGGAATCAGCAGAGAAAGTAGGAAGTACAAAAAGTATTAGAGAAAACAAATACTCCAAAGCTACAAATGACCTAATTAAAAGAAGAAAGACCATGCAGATTAAAAGTAGGAGAGACGAAATAGAAAGAGTAGAACTATACAAACTTATCAACAAAAGGCAGAGATCAGAAAAAAGAAAGAGAAACATGGATGAAATAGAGGAAACTATTCGAAAAGGTAAAGGTATTAAAGGGACCGAGCGTAGACATGCTTTAGGAAGACTGCAAATGATATGTTTGAAAGATAGGAATGTAGAAATCATTAAATGTAGGGACAGAATAATAAAAAAAAGTAGAAGAAATTTACCAGGAGCTTTACTCGTCGAAGACCGTAGTTGAGTCAATAAATTCATCTGTAGACGTTAGTAGTGTACCAAAAATTACAAAGGAAGAAGTACAATTTGCTCTAAAAATATGAATCGAAGAAAAGCACTTCAGGAAGATGGTATATCGATAGATCTGTTGAAACACGTAGGGAAAGAAGTTCATATTAAGTTGGCTCAGTTGTACACCCAGTGCTTACGCCAAGAAAGCGTTCCTGAATCGTGGTGCAATGCTATATTTATTTTACTTCATAAAATAGGAGACCAGAAGGACCTTAGTAACTATCGACCGATTAGCTTGCTATCAAATGGATATAAAGTATTCTCCAAGATCCTTACAAATAGACTAAGTCAAGTTTTAGATGGAAACCAACCAAGAGAACAGGAAGTCTTTAGGAAAAGATATTCAACTCTAGATTATTTGCAGGTGATGAACCAACTAATCGAGAAACGGACAGAATACAATATACCTCTCTGTTTAGCTTCTGTAGATCACGAGAAGGCCTTTGACTTGGTAGAACAAATAGCAATACTAAACTTGCTACCCAAGCTGGATACAAACGAACAAATCGTAAGGGTTTTAGAAAAGATTTATGCAAAAGATATTGCTATAATTCGACTACATAAAGATACAGAATAGACCAAGAATGAAAAAGGAGTACGGCAAGGCGATAATATTACACCCAAATTATTTACAGCTTGTTTGGAAAATATTTTCATAAGGTTGAGTTGGGAAGAGAAAGGTTTGAAGATTAATGGCGAATATTTCAACCACCTAAGATTTGCGAATGGCATTCTTATTATAGAAAGAGCAGAAGGCTTGCAAGAAATGCTGAGTGATCTGAACGAGGAAAGTCTCAAAATAGGTTTAAAAATGAATAAGAGTAAAACCAAAGTAATATTCAACACGTAAGTTCAAAGTAAAGAGATTATAATCGATGGGGAGAGTCTTGACGAAGTTGAAGAGTATAATCATTTAAGCCAGAGGGTGAAAGTGAC
>NC_134798.1:16395296-16397796 GCF_046742065.1 Oratosquilla oratoria
CATTCAGACTCTTCTTTCCTGTGTTATATTCCATGTGTCTGCCCCATACGGTGCTGGCTATATATATATATATATATACATATATTTATATATATATATATATATATATATATATATATATATGTATATATATATATATATATATATGTATGTATATATATATATACATATTTATATCTACTTATATCTATATCTATATATATGTATATATGTATATATGTATATATATATATATATATATATATATACATATTTATATATATACATGGGAGGTTATGCAGATTTATGGGATAGGAGGAAAGCTTCTGGGAGCTGTCAAGAGTTTTTATGAGAGTAGTAGAGCATGTGTCAGGATTAGAAATGGAGAGAGTGAGTGGTTTGAAGTAAAGGTGGGACTTCGTCAAGGATGCGTTATGTCGCCCTGGCTGTTCAACTTATACATGGATGGGGTGGTGCGAGAGGTGAATGCTAGGGTAGTGGGTCAGGGATTGGAGATGGTTAAAGAAAATGGAGAAAAGTGGGAGGTGAGCCAGCTGTTGTTTGCGGACGACACTGCGCTTGTGGCAGGGTCAGAGGAGGGATTGAGGAAGCTGGTGGCAGAGTTTGGGAGAGTATGTGATAGAAGAAAGCTAAAGATAAATGTGGGTAAAAGTAAGGTGATGAGATGTACAAGGGGTGAAAGTGGCAGTAGACTGGAAGTGAGCATTAAGGGAGAGCGACTGGAGGAAGTGAATAGTTTTAGATACTTGGGAGCAAGTGTAGCAGGAAAAGGTGGAGTGAAGGTGGAGGTAGAATGTAGATTGAGAGAAGCGAGTAAATGCCTTGGTGGTTTAAAGAGTGTAATGAGGAATAGACATTTGGGAATGGATGCGAAGAGGAGACTGTATGAAGGAGTGATTGTGCCAACAGCACTGTATGGGGCAGAAACGTGGAATATAAGAGAAGAAGAGAGAAGGAGTTTGAATGTGTTTGAGATGAGGTGTCTGAGAAGTATGGTGGGGGTTACTAGGCTGGATAGAGTGAGAAATGAGGAGGTGAGGAGGAGAACAGGGGTGAAAAAGGATTTGGGAGATAGGGTTGATGAAAGAATATTAGGATGGTATGGACACATGGAAAGAATGAGTGAAGAAAGACTAGTAAAAGAGGTACGGAAGGCAGATGTGGAGGGAGTGAACATGAGGGGACGTCCTAGGATGAGGTGGATGGATGGGGTGAAGGGGGCTTTGGGGAAGAGGGGAATGTCTGTTGAGGAAGGAAGGGAGAGGACGGAAGACAGAGGTGAGTGGAGAATGGTTGTATATGGATGATGTTGTGACTGCATGAGGAGGAATAGGCGGGGGGGGTGGGGGCCGGGGTAGTATGTGTGAGTAAATTTTGACGCAGCCCGAAGGGATTTCTCCCCGTCCTCGCCTTATATGCAGAGGGGGACGGAGAGGGGGGGTCGCCGATTAAATGAAGCGGCCTTGCTGTGGATGTACTGTGTCTTGCGACACTGCTTCTGACCCAGGGCGGTGGGCAGGGTGCAGGGATGACCCGTCATCCAGGAGGTGCTCAGATGAGAGGGAGGGTGGGGGGGCCCTGTGGAGTGTATCTAGGGATGAAATGGGTGGGAGTGTTTTTATGCCTTTCCCTTTTTGGCTACCTCCCTTGGAAGGGGGAAAAAGCCTTGGTATATGTATGTATATATATACACATACATATATATAAATACATATATATATGTGCATATATATACATATATATGTATATATATATATATATATATATATATATATATATGTGTGTGTGTGTGTGTGTGTGTGTGTGTGTGTGTGTGTGTGTAATATATATACATATATATATATATATATATATATATATATATATATATATATATATGTACATATATATATATATATATGTGTGTATATTATATACTATATATATATATGTGTGTATATATATACATATATATACTATATATGTGTGTGTGTGTGTGTATGTATATATACATATATAAATACATATATGTATATATACATATATATATATATATATATATATATATATATATATATATATATATATATATATATATATACCAAGGCTTTTCCCCCTTACAAGGGAGTTAACCAAAAAACAAAGGCATGAAAAACATTCCCACCCATTCCATCCCCAATGCACTCCACTCCCCTCTACCCTCTACCCTCCCTCTTATTTTGGCACCTCATGGATGACGGGTCATCCCTGCATCTTGTCCACTGCCCTGGACCAGAAGTTGTGACGCAAGACACAATATATTAACAGCAAGGCCACTTCATTAAATCGGTGACCCCCCTCTCCGTCCCCTCATGCAGAAAAGGAAAAAATAAGGAGAAATCCTTTTGGGCTGCGTCAAAATTTTCTCACACATACTACCTCATCCCCATCCCCCGTCCATTCCACCTCATGCATCACAACATCATCCATATACAACCATTCTCCATTCACCCCGGTCTTCTCTCCACTCCCGTCCTTCCTC
>NC_134798.1:16402796-16405296 GCF_046742065.1 Oratosquilla oratoria
ATATATATATATATATATATATATATATACATACATGCATATACCAAGGCTTTTTCCCCCTTACAAAGGAGGTAGCCAAAAAGGAAAAGGCAAAAATTCATTCCCACCCATTCCATCCCTGAAAACACTCCACACCCCTCCACCCTCCCTCTTATCTTAGCACCTCCCGAATGACGGGTCATCCCTGCACCTTGTCCACTGCCCTGGGTCAGAAGCAGTGTCACAAGACACAGCACATCCATAGCAAGGCCGCTTCATTAAATCGGCGACCCCCCTTTCCGTCCCCCCATACATAGAAGGAGAAGACGGGGAGAAATCCCTTCGGGCTGCGTCAAATTTTGCTCACACATACTACCTCACCCCCCATCCCCCCGCCCATTCCACCTCATGCATCACAACATCATCCATATACAACCATTCTCCATTCACCCCTGTCTTCTGTCCTCTCCCGTCCTTCCTCAACAGACATTCCCCTCTTCCCCAAAGCCCCCTTCACCCCATCCATCCACCTCATCCTAGGACGTCCCTTCATGTTCACTCCCTCCACATCTGCCTTCCACACCTCTTTTACTAGTCTTTCTTCACTCATTCTTTCCATGTGTCCAAACCATCCTAATACTCTTTCATCAACCCTATCTTCCAACTCCCTTTCCACCCCCGTTCTCCTCCTCACCTCCTCATTTCTCACTCTATCTAGCCTAGCAACCCCCACCATACTTCTTAGACACCTCATCTCAAACACATTCAAACTCCTTCTCTCTTCTTCTCATTTGTTCCACGTTTCTGCCCCATACAGTGCTGTTGGCACAATCACTCCTTCATACAGTCTCCTCTTAGCATCCATTCCCAAATGTCTATTCCTCATTACACTCTTCAATCCACCAAGGTATTTACTCGCTTCACTCCACCTTTTCCTGCCACATTTGCACCCAAGTATCTAAAACTATCCACTTCCTACAGTCGCTCTCTCTTAATGGTCACTTCCAATCTACTGCCACTTTCACCCCTTGTACATCTCATCACCTTACTTTTACCCACATTTGTCTTCAGCTTTCTTCTATCACACACTCTCACAAACTCTGTCACCAACTTCCTCAATCCCTCCTCCGATCCTGCCACAAGCGCAGTGTCGTCCGCAAACAACAGCTGGCTCACCTCCCACTTTTCTCCATTTTCTTTAACCATCTCCAATCCCTGACCCACTACCCTTGCATTTACCTCTCGCACTACCCCTTCCATGTATAAGTTGAACAGCCAGGGCGACATAACGCATCCTTGACAAAGTCCCACCTTTACATCGAACCACTCACTGTCTCCATTTCTAATCCTGACACACACTCTACTACTCTCATAAAAACTCTTGATAGCTCCTAGAACCTTTCCTCCTATCCCGTAAATCCGCAAAACCTCCCACAGTGCCTTTCTGCCTACCCTATCATAAGCCTTTTCCAGATCCATAAAAGCCCAAAAAACATCCTTCCCCTTTCCTATAGCTTTCTCACATATCTGTCTTACCACAAAGATCTGATCTACACAACCTCTACCCGTCCTAAATCCACACTGCTCCTCACCAATTACTCCCTCTGTTCCTCTCCTTATCCTCTCAATCAATATCCTCCCATAAGCCTTCCCAACTACACTTAACAAGCTAATCCCTCTGAAACTACTACATTCACACTTGTCACCTTTTCCCTTGTACAGGCACTCCTCAAGTCCTCCGGCACTCTACCCTCTCTCCAGCAAACATTAAATAACCTCACCAGTCAGTCCACCATCACTGTACCTCCTATTTTTAGACATTCTGCATGGCATCCATCCAGACCAGGTGCCTTACCTGCTTTCATCATCTTAACAACTGCCTTCACTTCATCCTTTCTCCTCCATTTTCCTCACTCATCACGGTCATTTTCTTAGCATTTCCCGTTGCAACTATCTTTCCCTCCCTATCCTTCTACACATTTAGCAACTCCCTAAAATAGTCTGCCCATCTTCCCCTTACTGCCTTCTCTTCCATCATCATCTCTCCATCTGCACCTTTTACCTTTTCTTCTCTACTTGATTCACCTCCTCTTCTTCTCTTAATTTCCTTCCAAAACGTCTTTTTATTACTTTCAATATTTTCTGTCATACTCTTACCCCATTTCACATCTGCTCTCCTCTTAGCCTCCTTTACCTTTTGCTTTACTTCTCTTTTCTTTTCTTTGTACCTCTCATATGACTCCCTCGTCCTATTTTGTAGCCAATCTGTGAAAGCTCGCTTCTTCTCTTCTACAACCTTCTTTGTTTCCTCATCTCACCATTCACTACCCTTCCTTCTATTTCCTCCTGTCCTTCTTGTTCCACAGACCATCCTTGCACACTTTGTGACTCCCTCCTTGAACCATCCCCATTCCTCCTCCACACCTAGCTCTACTCTATCCTTCACTCCCTCCCACTCCTCCTTCAGCTTCTTCTTGTACTCCTTCTCCTTTTCCTTTTCATTTAAAGAGTTCACTCTAAG
>NC_134798.1:16420296-16422796 GCF_046742065.1 Oratosquilla oratoria
AACGTAGAAACCACTGTTGGAGTAGAAAAGACTGGAAACGGGGAATCTATATATTTCGATTGCAAACTGCAATCCTCTTCAGTAGATACAAATAAGAGAGGGCGTGCTGTTTAAGTAGCACCCTTAACAAAAGAAAGGGGAACATGGGAAGATATCTCTACCCTCGGCTCACTCCGTATGTGAGGTCAGGAGGCAAATGAGCTTTCACTAGGTTGGAGATGAAGAGTCCGGACATTATGTCCGGGGACCATTGCCCCTTTGAAATATTCATGTTGGGCTGAAATTCAATGATTGTAGATTCTACCATTTTTCTCCTGAACTCACATCTGAATATTTCAACATGAATATTTCAAAGGGGCAATGGTCCCCGGACATAATGTCCGGACTCTTCATCTCCAACCTAGTGAAAGCTCATTTGCCTCCTGACCTCACATACGGAGTGAGCCGAGGGTAGAGATATCTTCCCATGTTCCCCTTTTTTTTGTTAAGGGTGCTACTTAAACAGCACGCCCTCTCTTATTTGTATCTACTGAAGAGGATTGCAGTTTGCAATCGAAATATATAGATTCCCCGTTTCCAGTCTTTTCTACTCCAACAGTGGTTTCTACGTTATGTATATATACTGTATATATATATATATATATATATATATATATATATATATATATATATATGTATATATATATACATATATATTATATATATAAACTATATATATACATATATATATATATATATATATATGTTCATATGTATTATACAGTAATTGCTATATATTATATATTACATGTCATATTTGATATAATAAATTTTCATATCTTATGTGACATATATCATATGATGTATTTGTTGTGTATTATATATCATATTCTACATGTTATATATTATGTGTTAGATATTATGTATATTATATTTTATATACTATATATTATATATTATGTATTATGTACTATATATGATGTATTATGTACTATGTATTATATATCATATATTATATATTATATGTTATATATTATGTATTATATATTATATATTATATTATATATATATTATATATTACATATTATATATAATATATTATATATTATGTATAATGTATTATATATTATATATTATATATTATATATTATATATAATTATATATTATATATTATATATATATTATATATTATATATTATATATCATATACTGTATATTATATATCATGTTATTATATATTTTAAATTATATATTATATATTATATATTATATATTATATATCATATATTATATACTATATATTATATATTATATCTTATGTATAATATATCATATTATAGATACATTATATATTATATAATATTATATATTACATTATATGTATTATATATTCTATATTATGTATTATATATTATATATGATATATCATATATTATATATCATATTATATTATATATTATATGTTTATATATAATATATTATATATCATATATTGTATAATATATATTATATATTACACATTATATATTATATATTATATAACATATATCACATACTATATATTATATATCATATATTACATATTATATATTGTATGTTATATATTATATATTATATATTATATATCATATGTTATATATTATATATTATATATTATATATTATATATCATATATATATATTATATTTCATATATTATATATTGTATATTATATATTATGTATTATGTATTATATATTATATATTATATATTATATATTATATATTGTATATTATTTATTATGTATTATGTATTATGTATTATGTATTATATATTATATATTATATATTATATAGCCTACATTATATATTATATATTATATATTATAAAATATACATTATATACTAAATATTATATATTATGTATTATGTATAATATATTATATATTAAATATTGTATATTATATATAATATATTATATATTATTATAATATATTATATATTGTACATTATATATTATATATTATATATTATACATTATGTATTATATATCAAATATTATATATTATATATTATATATTATGTATTATATATTATATATTATATATTATATATTATTATATATTATATATTATATTTTATGTATTATATACTATATAATATATAATATCTATTCTATGTTATATATTATATATCATATGTTATATATTATGTATTATGTATCATGTATTATGTATTATATATAACATATTACATATTGTATATTATATATCACATATTACATATTATATATCATATATCATATATTATATATTATTATATATTATATATTATATATTATATATTATATATTATATATTATATATTATATATTATATATTATATATTATATATTAAATATTACATATTATATATTAAGTATCAAATATTATATATTATATGTTATATATTATACATTATATGGTATATATTATATATCATATATCACATATTATATATTATATATAATATATTATATATTACATATTATATATTACATATT
>NC_134798.1:16450296-16452796 GCF_046742065.1 Oratosquilla oratoria
TTATGCTTGTCTACGTCGAGTATATTAAGTATCACCTCTTATTAAGCCCTTAATTTGTTAGTTCTTTGAAAATTTTCAGCCGATATCTCATCGATGTCGGCAGGCTTTTCCTGACATTCGGGTATTATCACAAATCATTCTGTAGATTATCTTTTAAGATTTAATAGCAGCAAAACAAATTTTTAGCAGTTCTGTTTCACACTATTCACAAGCTTGTCTTCTTTTAATTCTCTGCATTTGAACATGAAGTGAATTTACATCATCGCTACAGGAGATTAGAATATTTTCAAGTTGATCGATTTACTCTTGATGAATATAATTTGGAAAAACAGTAGTATGATGAATTAATTTATGTCTTCAATAATCTGTCAACCCTTCTTAGATGAGGCCTCCTGCCGCCTCTATTGCGGTGTATTACGAGAACCACGAAGACCAGTTGATCGACCAGATCAGAAGACCAACTAAGATAATAATTTATTCGTTTACCTAATTTTCTGCCGTGGCAGCCATCGTGAAAGGCATGACGTAATGTCGGCAATGGATTCTCACGACGACGATGTGATGTCGACGCTGAAAACTCTTTTGCATTACCTTCACAGAGGTTTTGGCGGTCGAATGGACGTTGAAGTCTCAGTCGATCTTGGGACGACGAATAACGGAAGCAAACGAAGCTGATGAAGGAACGAGTCTCCGCTCCTCCGATGTGATCGCTCACTAGCGGTCGTTGACACGACCGCAGTAATATCTGATTTTTGTAAAATAGCTACGCGACCTCTCATCTAAAGCTACAGCTAGTTCCTGTGATACAAGAGGGAAAATATGTAGACATATCAATGTTGTATTGTGACAAGTTGTTCGTAATATTTTCCGCCGCCGTCGACGTCGTCGAAGAGGTCCGGCAGCGGGCGCTCCTGCTGTTTGTTGCAACTCTTCCTTCCTCCACCCACGTCATCAACTCGACGGTGCGGCGTACACACTTTTACCTCAGCGCTTCAAGACATTGTTCAACGCTGACACAACCACCACAAAAATCGTCCAAGCACTATCTGTTCTTGCCGACGCACTGACTGTGTACAAATATAATTAGGAATACCTCCGTCCGTGACTACCGAAAAGGCGAGATATAATGACTAGGAAACGGTGGCGACAAGGCCTCTGGTATGGTCCGACAACAGATACTGGCCCAGAACCGAATGCACTTCTTACAACTCCACACCTCTCCATTGTCCCTCAACTCTCGAATCAGCTTAAGCTCCAGCCCCTCATCACATCCCCTTGCCGCTGATTCGCTACTGACTTCCACTCCGCCCTTCGTGTCGCGACCTCTGTGTTGTGATTGGCTAGTGGTCCACGATCTGACACCTCCTCCGTTAGCCTCACACGGGGAGGCGTGGTTTGAATGGTGAATGACATAGAGAATTTCGATTACGGGTAAGTTTCATCTAGCAAATGGCTTTCCTATTGGGCTTTTTCTAGGCTTTGTGTGTGCTTGTCATCAATAACCCCCCAGTTAACATCAACGCCGAATTCTCACAACTTGCAGATTGACCGGTTGGGCAGGATAGGGAGGGAAGAAGGAGGATAGGAGAGAGAGAAACAAAGCGAGGGAGGACGAGCGAGGTGCAGGAGAGGGAACATAAGAGGTATGGAATGATTAGGGAAGTAAAAGGTTTGGGAGAGATGGTATGGTTACATATTTGAAAGGTTAGATAGATAAAGGAGGAGCAAAAGAGATTGGCACAGGGCAAGACAGGCTATGGTGACTGGAAATGGGGAGGAGGGGATTGAATTAAAATGGAAGGGGATGGGAGATAAGTAAAAAACAAATCACGTCCGGAAAGTATGGAAAGAACAGAATAGGGATGGGAAGAGATGAAATGGAAATAGAAGAGATTGGATAAGAAAGAGAGAAACGAAGATTGGGAACCGTATCAAATCGATGGGTGAAGTGGTTAAAAGAAAAAAAGTATATATAAATAAAGAAAAAATAAGACGGAGGAGGAGACTTCCGAAGGGGAAATGGCAGAGCAGAGGATAGACACTGAGATGTCCTGGGAGATGAGAGAGAGAGGGTAGACAAGGGATAGAATAAGGTGAAACGGGAGAGAGAGAGAGAGAGAGAGAGAGAGAGAGAGAGAGAGAGAGAGAGAGAGAGAGAGAGAGAGAGAGAGAGAGAGAGAGAGAGACGAGAGAGTGAGAGCAGAAGGTGAGGGAGAGAGAGAGACAAAGAGAGAGAGCAAAGAGAGAGAGAGAGAGAGAGAGAGAGAGAGAGAGAGAGAGAGAGAGAGAGAGAGAGAGAGAGAGAGAGAGAGAGAGAGAGAGAGAGAGAGAGAGAGAGAGAGAGAGAGAGAGAGAGAGAGAGAGAGAGAGAGAGAGAGAGAGTGAGAAGAAAGAACGGACAGAGCTGTACTAGGAATATGGAAAAGAGAATGTTTAGAAAAGTGTGCTTCAAATAAAAAAAATAAAATAAAAAATGGGACATGTAAGGGGATCTGGGCGG
>NC_134798.1:16470296-16484810 GCF_046742065.1 Oratosquilla oratoria
ACTGCTCAAGCAACACAAAACTGGTTGAGCCAAAATGGGATCAGGAAATTTCTATGGCCAAGTCAGTCCCCTATTAAACACCTTTGGGGCATATTAGACCGACAACTTCGCAAGAAGAACAGTAAGCCATCTTCAATGCCCGAACTCTTAGGATTAATACAGAAAACATGGGAAGAAATCTCTCAAGATGATATTCGTGAACTAATCACTAGTATGCCTAAAAGGGTCCTTGCAGTGAAAAAAGCAAGTATTAGTTATTCACATTGGGACCATTTATAAGCACTTTAATTGTATCAATTACTTGTTTGATAAATCAAACGGTTTTTCTTTGTGTCTATTTAATTTTGTCATGTCTGTATACATCATTGCAAAACACCACACCTTCATGAAGTGAGAAAAACTGTTCAAAATAACTATGTCGCTTACGATAAAAACTAAATTTGAATTCCTTCTGGAGAAGATTCCAACCCTTTAACCTGAAAACAAGAAATTCTGATTGCATTTTTGAGAAGTTTAAATCCCGCACAAGATCATTCAGATCTCTCTGACTCAATAAATGTGGTTTACATGAAGAACAGATTGGCTGAAAGTGCATGTCTTCTGTTTCTTTTTCTATAACCTACTCACTTGAGTCATCATCACTTAGTTCCATTTGTTTTGGAAGGTTAGGTACAGGAAAGTCTTGACTGTGAGGTACTGGTCTCATACCAGATAATAAATTAGGGTATTTTACAATATGCTTGGATGTTGATGTTATACCTTTTATAATTGTAATGCAGAAATAGCAATCTGAAGTATGATCTTTTGGTTCTCTCAAACCACAGGGATGGCAAAAGGCATATGGCGTGAGCCTTTCGCCCATGCAATGAGAAGCCTGACACAGGTTACACAACACACATGAGGGGCCCAACTTATATCCTGGTCCCCTACTTTGTGACCAAAATAATGCTCATAAAACTTTTTAATCAATGGCGCAAAACATCGTCTTTGTAACTTGAATGTCAATACATCGCAAATAAAGCAAAAACTGTCTGGGTGGTTTTTTATAGTTTCTTGGCATTGTGAAGGTGAATAATATCACAAACTTATTGCCACACAAATGCGCACTGCGCAACCTCATACCAGTACTTCAAATACAGTACTACCAAACGTATAACAATCTCACGCAGTGTTGCCAAAGTTAGTGTTGCCAATCGCTTGATTGAAATGTATCTCACGTAACTCACGTAACGTATTATACTGTGGCACACAAAAAATGTGGGTGATAGAAAAAATGGACATTGTTTTTTTATTCTGCATGCAAAACCATATAAGATACAGCTATTGTTTTCCTTGGGACAAATTCTTTGTTAACCAGTGAGGAGGAGAACAGGGGTGAAAAAGGATTTGGGAGATAGGGTTGATGAAAGAATATTAGGATGGTTTGGACACATGGAAAGAATGAGTGAAGAAAGACTAGTAAAAGAGGTATGGAAGGCAGATGTGGAGGGAGTGAACATGAGGGAACGTCCTAGGATGAGGTGGATGGATGGGGTGAAGGGGGCTTTGGGGAAGAGGGGAATGTCTGTTGAGGAAGGAAGGGAGAGGACGGAAGACAGAGGTGAGTGGAGAATGGTTGTATATGGATGATGTTGTGACTGCATGAGGAGGAATGGGCGGGGGGGTGGGGGTGGGGTAGTATGTGTGAGTAAATTTTGACGCAGCCCGAAGGGATTTCTCCCCGTCCTCGCCTTATATGCAAAGGGGGACGGAGAGGGGGGGTCGCCGATTAAATGAAGCGGCCTTGCTGTGGATGTGCTGTGTCTTGCGACACTGCTTCTGACCCAGGGCGGTGGGCAGGGTGCAGGGATGACCCGTCATCCAGGAGGTGCTCAGATGAGAGGGAGGGTGGGAGGGGTGTGGAGTGTATTTAGGGATGAAATGGGTGGGAGTGTTTTTATGCCTTTCTCTTTTTGGCTACCTCCCTTGGAAGGGGGAAAAAGCCTTGGTATATGTATGTATGTATGTATTGTTATCATCATTCTCTTTATGTTATCATTATTACTATTATTATAGTTGTTATCATCATAAATATTGTTATCTTTTTATATAATTATTATCATTAATATAAATGTTATTATTATCGTCATTATGAATGTTATTGTTATCGTCATTGTTTTTTTATCATTATCATAAATAATTTTTCGTTAGTGTTATTTATGTTTTTATTACTATTATATTTGGTATTGATAACATTGTTATTAGATGTAATTGTTTTTGTTCTCAATGTTGTTGCAAATCTTTTTTACAGTAATTATCATAATTTTTGTTATCGCTCATACAATAGGAAACCGAGGGTTATATTTTTATTGAATACAAATCAGACGAGAATTAATGGTCTTAAAATGTCAGGAAGTACATTTTATTTGGAAATGGGTAGAAACTACTTCGCCAATCGTGTAGTAACTAAATGGAATAAACTTCCTGCAGAGGCAGTCTCAAGATTCATTTAGATAAACACCAAAGCAATATGCTGCAATGCCTGACATTTTCTTTCATTTCATTATTTGTATTCATTATCTATTATTATTACTTAGTTATTTATTTATTTTCTATTATTCATTTATTGATTATCTATTACAAATTATCATAATTATCTGTTTATTATTCATCATTATTTATTCATTTATCAATTTATTCATTTGATCTATCTATTTACTTATATCTGTTAATTAATTAATTAATTAATTTATTTATTAATCTATTTATCTATATGTATGAGAAATAAATTGACGCAGCCTGAAGGGATTTCTCCCCGTCTTCCCCTTTGAGCATGAGGGGACGGAGAGGGGGGTCGCCGATCTAACGAAGCGGCCTTGCTGTGGATGTGCTGTATCTTGCGACACTGCTTCTAACGCAGGGTAGACAAGATGCAGGGATGACCCGTCATCCAGGAGGTGCCAAGATAAGAGGGAGGGAAGAGGGTAAAGTGGAGTGGTTTCTATGCCTTTGTTTTTTAGCTATTTCCCATGTAAGGCACAACACTGAATGGGTCCCAGTGATCAGATATACATTTTTGTCAATTCTAAGTCACTAACACTTGTCACGTGCTAGCCCAGGCTCGAGTCCTTGGCCTCACCACGTTTCAATTTCTGCATGTTGGCCTCCTCGATTCTCCCCCTGTGTTGATGGCTTAGAATTAAAGTGTATTCTGGTTGATAAAAATGTATATCTGTTCACTGGGATCCATTCAGTATTGTACAAATAATTTCCCGCGTTCGTATACTTACAAATTGTATTATCATAGTAGAGATGGGATGAACGCAAAATTTCGTGAACTTGTATTTAACTCGAGCATACAAATATATAAGAAAAGTTGCGTTCAACTTATATCTCTTGATGGCGTAATCGGCTAAGTCATTAACACACTTGTTACGTGCTAGCCCTGGTTCGAGTCCTTAGCCTTACCACGTTTCAATTTCTGCATGTTGGCCTCCTCGAGTCTCCCTCGATGTTGATGTCTTAGAATTAAAATGTATTGTGTTTGATATATATATATATATATATATATATATATATATATATATATAAATGTACACACACACACACACACACACACACACACACACACACACACACACACACACACACACACACACACACACACACACACATGTATATATATATATATATATATATATATATATAAATATATTATTTATTTATTTGTTTGTTTATCTATTTATTGATATATTTCTATTTATTCATTCTATTTATTTATCATTATTATTTTTTCGTATCCAACCTAGTTATGGACCAAAAGGTCTCTTGTCGGTATGCTCTTCCTTTGTAATCCTTTGTCTACCATGGAAGTATGATAGAAAATCGACATTAGTCATGCATACTAAGATTTTTGTGTCTAATCTATTTGAGTTGAATTTTTTTTACACTAAGGTGGATCGCATTCCTTTATTTTTCGTAATATGTAGGTTCACTTCGGGACAAACGATGATCCAAAGGCCAAATTGCCATTAAATAAATTTTGCACAGTTCTACTTTCTTTGTATAAATTGTTTTGATCTACATAATTTCACATATGGCTTGGTTTCATAAAAAATCTAATAAATGATGAAGTTAAAAATATAAAGAAGTGAATATTGGATCAGATGATCTGGATAAGACAAAAGCTAGAAGACCCAAAAAGAAAATAGAAGTCATTATATTAGTGTGGCACGAGGAAGCTAAAAGAATAAAGAGAGTGAAAAAATGGAGGAAGAACAGCTACACTTTGTAATTATAATTGTAAAGGTTAGAATATGTTTACACGTGAATGATAGAAGATGAAAAGTCGAATCCAGGAGTCGAGTAGCTCCAGCCAAATCCGTCACCTTTCCCTTTTTGCGGTTGAACTGTTGGAACAGGTAACAGTCACTGTTGGGAATCGGAAAGAATTGTGGGATTCGAACCCACAACTAAGCGAACATGAGATCAGCACGTTTCTGTTTAGACCACCTAGCATCGTAGAAAAAGGCTGAAGAAAAAATACAAGGAGGAAGACAAATAGAGTGTATATGTGTATGAGAGATCAAAAAGAGAAATGGAAATGGAGGAAAAAAGGTCGGTGGAGTATAATAGGAAAGGTGCAAATCGCGTTGGAGAGCTATGAGATAAGTAGGGAAGATTGGTAGACAGTTGCTGTGAATTGGCACTGGTAATGGTGGTGATGAGAGCAATGACTATGGTTTTTTTCTTTTTCTTTTTAAAACAATAGAGAGTCAGTTAAGGATGGTAGGGAGGTCTTAATGGGCAAAGAGAAGGGAATGGCGAGGATAGAGGAGAAAGTGGAAAAAAAAAGAGGCGAAAGGAAAGGTCCCACAAGAGGCGAGAGAAATTATGGAATTAGACTGAGTTGGAGAGGAGGCCGATGAAAGAGACATAAACATAAAAACTTAGAAAAAGAAAGAAGGGCACAAGAACATAAAAATGGAGGAGACTGCAAGAGACAATAGGGCCTATACTAAGCAGTTCCATATCCATTACCACCTATCAACCCCATCCATAAAATTACCCAACCTTCTCTTATAACAACCAATAGTTTCAGAGCTGACTACACGGTTACCACGTCTAATCCTTTCGTCAACTACTGTATTGGTAAAAAAGTTCTTGCCTATTTCCTTCTTAGATTTAAATTTGTCCTTTTTGATATGATGTTTTTGTCTGCATCACCCTTGGTAAAACCCTTGGCTCACTCTACATTTTTCCAGAGTGTAAGGTAATCATCATATCTTGTCGCGCCTAAACCGTACCCACTATATAGCAGTGTCATTTGCTTCCTGAAGGTCTTGGTCGAAGCAGTGAGAACCCATTTGACATTCTTGGAGAATGTGGCTCATTGTCTGTATATCTTCACATGGATATTCAGTGCTGATGTTAAATCACCATTTGTAGAGGTTGTTTTTGGTTTTGTCTACTTTTGCCCTTGCCCTTTTTAATGCTACCCTGTCTTTACAAGTTTGGTTTGATCCTTGGGGCAACGTTTCATCTGGGCTTGGTAAAGACTCCTGCCAGCGTTCCAGCCAGTATGAAGCTGCTCGGCTTTGCTCCAGTGCCTCTACGGCCACATGGCTTTTGCGGGACTTAAGTCTACACCTCACTTCTTAGCGTCCATAGAGTGAGTGCCTGGGTAGTTGTTTATGCCGTCCGATCTTTGAAAAGATTTCACGCCGGTCATGTTGTGGTGGGATAACAGCTAGTCTGTAAAGAGCTGGCAAGGGCGTTGATTTTAGTGCGACAGTTATTATCCGACATGACCTATTCAAATCTGGGTCTGTTATGCGGGCATGGCATGGCATTGCCCAAACAGGGGCACAATACTCTGTGGTGGGGGAAGGACAGTACCAGACCCACCTGCCTCAGGGTTTTTGGGTCAGCTCCCCAGCTAGTGAGAGCAAGTCTAGTCAGGAGATTATTGTATTTTGTAAGTTTGCCTTTCAGTTTGGTGACATATTCTTTGGAGGAAAGGGTCCTGTCGAGAGCGACACCTGGGTAGACTGGGAAGGAATGGTGCACCAGCTTATTGTTGTTCCACGTTATTCAAAAATTTCTATCGGTTTGATGGTTGCTTAGGTGGAATGTGCAAACTTGGGTTTTACTTGGGTTTGCATAGAAGTGCTACTTTTTACAATAAGTGGAAAGGGTAGTTAAGGCATCCGATAGTCTTCTTTCAATAAAGCATGCCTATACCAGAGAAGGGTATAAGGTAAGGTGCCTAAGCCTGTCTTCGTAAAGTAAATTTGTAAGCCCTTTTATAATTTTGGTTATTCTTCTCTGTATTTATTCTAGTGAAATGACATCCATTATATAGGACGGAGACCAAACTTGTACCGTATGGTCAAGGATAGGTCTAACTGTTGCCAAATAGAATTTGATAACAAACGTCGTAGCAAATAATCCTAATGTCCTGTTAGCCCTATTCCTGGCGCTCCGCTTATACAATGTGTCCTAGATATAAGGTCACTGACACTGACACTCGCAAGCCCTTATCATATTTTGTTTTCTCTAGAATGGTTTTCTTTAAGCTATACCCGCTTTCTGGGTTGAGTAAATTTACGTTTAACACTCTGCACTTTGAGATATTGAAGTCCATTTGCCATTTCACCAACCATGCAAAGAATTTAAGATCTTCCTTCAGTATCCCAGCGTCTCCCTATAGCAGGGTATATAGGCAGTGCGAGCGAGTTCTTCAGATGGCGTGGCTTAAACGGCTGAAGGCGACGAATTTAATCAGGCAGTCTCTTCGGATTGGCGTGGGAACACTGTCTGCCACCATTTATGTAGCAAGGGCTATGTATAGGGCAGATTTTCTAAGGATGGTGTCCTCGAAACAGGGGGGGGGGGGTATTCTTCCTCTATATACTATCAAGTACGAATATATATATATATATATATATTTGTATAAATACATATATTTATATGTATATATATATATATATATATATATATATATATATATATATATATATATATATATATATATACAGAAATAGAGGAAGAGGGTCTCCCTACCTCTATTGACTAGATCCTTGACTTAGGCAGGCCTTCTGTCAGGTCCTTGACCTAGACAGTCCTATATACAACGGGCGCAGCCGTTTGTTAATGAAATAGAGAAGTGCTTATGTCTGCATGTTAGTGTAGGTTCCCGTATGGGAAATGCGTTAGTCATTAAACATATATATGGGTATTAGTTCCTTTATATGGTTTGGTTATATGATTGGTGGATGTGGCCAGATATGGCGTATATATTGAAGTTAATTAAGATAATGTAATTGGCGTCCTTATTTAGTGTCATCAACAATCCTACTAACATCACTTTTGATCCCATTGTCCAAGTCGTCTATGTATATAATGAACAATATGGGATCCGAAACCAAGCCATGGGGAATTCCACTTGTAACACTACCCCATTTGGATTTTACACCGTTTTAGCAACCCCCTGTGTTCTGTCACTAATCCATGATCTAACCCATTGAAACCCTTTTCCTTTAATACCTTTGGGAGAAAGGGGAAGAGGAAGAGGAAGAGGAAAAGGAGAAACAATAGAATGGCCATATATAGAAGAGGAATAACGATAAAGAGAGATAATGGTGACGGTGGGGCTGAAGAGTTAATTTCAAATTAATACTGAACTGCTTATTACTCTTCTGTATGTTTGTTTTCTTTTTCATGCTCTATCTCCCTTTTATTTAATCAATCATTGTATATTTACTGTCTCCTATTCCTCTTCTATCCCATATCCTCTGTCTTGTATTTTTTCTCTTTCTTTTCTTTCCATATTCACACTTTTTTACACTTGGTACTTCTCGTTCTCTTCTTCCATCTTTTCTTCCTTTCTACCTTCTTCGCATTTTACTGTTTCCTCCCTTTCCTATTTCCATTTGTTTCTTCTTTTCTTCGTTCTATTCTTCGTCCTCTCGCTTTTTCTCCTCCTACTTTTCTATGCTGATTCGTTTGTCTTCCCTTTTCATTGTTGATCAGTTTCGTTCTTATTTGTCTTGTTCTTTTACTTTCATCTTCTCCAACTCGCCCCTCTCTTTTCTTCCCTGCTTTCCTCACTTCATCCATTCCTCTCTCCATCTCCCCCTTCTATTAAAAAAATCTTAATTTCCTTTTCTCACTAGCTCCTCTTTCCTACTCTTCATCCTTTCTTCCCAACTTTGCAACCTCCTTTGTTTCCCTCTTCCTTTCAATGCTAACTTCATCTTTCTTCCATCTCTTGATCTCGTTCTACCCCCGTCGCCTTATTTCTCCTTTTCCCCATATACCTCATCACCAGTTCTGCTATTCCCCCCACCTTCTTTCTAATCCTTTTATTCCACCTCATGCTTTCTTTTCTTCACTTTCTCCATTTCTTTTCCCTATTCTTCTTCCTCCTTCTCGTCCTTTTCCTCCTCCAACCATTCTTTTATTTTCTCCTCCCATTCTCCTTCATCATCCTATATCTATCCTCTTTCACGTCTTTTTCGTAAACCTTTACATGTAACCCAACTACTTATCGTCTTTTTTCCCCACCAACCCTATCCAACCCCGTATTTCCCACCTTCCTCTCTCACTTATTCTACTCCACCTGAACCCCTTCCACCTTCCCCTCTCGTTCAGTTGCCGCTGGCAGCAGTAGACTCAGTAAAACGACAGCATTCGGGATTGTCTCCATCTGGAATCCAAGGGTGTCGCTGGGAGGAGAGGACGGACAGAAGTGGAAAAGGGTAGATAGAGGAGGATAAAGATGACGAGGAGCAGTGTGAGGAGGAAGAAGAAGAGGAGGAAGAAGAGGAGACTGAAGAAGAGATTGGGTAGGATTATGTAGAAGGGGAAGAAGAGACAAGTACGAGAAGGATAAGGAGAAGCAGGAAGAAAGAAGTGGGCCAGATGGAGAGTAAGAGAAGAAAAAGAAAAGAATGTAGAAAAAGGATGATGAGGCAAGGTGGAGATTACAAATAAGAAGGAATAGAAAGAGAAAAAAAAAAGATAGGTGTAAAGATTTATGAAGTTTAACCAAAGAAGTAGAAGGTGGAAGAGGAAGGAAGTAACTCGGGACTTAAGGAAAGAATGAAGAGTAGGAGCAGGCGAAGAGAAGGAAGATGAAGCGAGGGAGATGTTCACGTATACAATTGGCGACAAAGCCAAATTAGGGTTCAGCTTCTCTTTTATGGGAATTCGATTGAGGGACAAGGGGAGGAGTAAAGGGAGAAGGAAGTGGGAGAAAAAGAAGAGACGGTGGAGGAGGAGGAGGAGGAGGAGGAGGAGGAGGAGGATGTGGAAGAAAAGGAAGATGTAGAGAAGGTGGATAAGATGAAAAAAAGGAAAAGGACATGGGACAAGAGAGAGGGAAGGGGGAAGGGGAGAAAGAGGAGGTAAAGAGGAGGAGGGGGAGAAAGAGAGATGAAACGAAAATGTGGAGAAGGACAAGAAAGATAGGACGGTGATGAAAAAAGGGAGAGAGAAAGATGGAGGAGGTGTAGTAAGAAGAGGGGAGGTGTTGAAGGAGAAGGAAAAGGGGAGGAGTAGTAGAACAAGAAGGAGGAAAAAAAGGAAGAGAAGGGGGAGGAGCAGTAAAAGGAGAAGGAAGAGAAGGAGAAAGGGAAGGAACAGCGGGAGATGGAGAAAGAGAAGGAAGAAAAGGAGAACTAGGTGAAGGAAAAGGAGATGACGTGGTGAGGCGGGAGGACGACGACGACGACGACGACGAGGAGGAGGAGGAGGAGGAGGAGGAGGAGGAGGAGGAGGAGAGGTGGAGGAGGATTACGAGGAGGAGGAGGAATGAGAGGTAGAGGAAGAGGAAGAGAGGGAGTGGAGAATGGGAAGATGAAAGGAGAATGGAAAGCATGAGGAGAAACAGAAAATGAAAGAGGAGAAAGAGGAACAAAAGAGGCTGGAGGAGGAGAATGAAAAGGAAAGAGCGGGAGAGGAGGAAAAGGAGGAGAGGAGGAGAAGAAAGATGAGGGTGAAGGAGAGGAAGATGAGAAGGAGAAATAAAATGTAATGGAAGGGCGGAGGCGAGAGGAGGAAGAAAAAGAGGAAGGAAGTAGGAAGGAAAAGGAGGAGGAGGGGATTGGAAAGACGACGAAGGAAAAGGGTAAGAGGGTGGAGGAAAGGAAGATGAAAAAAGGGAAGGTAGGGGAGGAGGAGAAAGAGAGGAACACAAAGGAACACAAAGGAAGAACAAACAATAGCAGGCCTACTGGCCCTAACGAGGCTGTTTGTGTTAACTAAACTAAACTACAGTTAAGAAAACAGGGCAACTAGGCGATAGAAGATGAACTAACACTAATACTATCACTATCCTATCCAATTTATCCAATTGCAGTTAAATGCCTGGTTGTCATATTTTTCATTGCAAAGGATAATATTTTATTTGCGGATTAGATTCCAAGTATTTATCTAAGCGATTTCTAAATGTTGTTATCGTGTTACTTTCAACGACAGTGGAAGGTAACGAATTTCACACATTAACAACCCGGTTAAAGAAGAAGTGCTTACTTTCGTTCGAAGAGAATCTTTTGCCAATTACTTTAAAATCGTGACGTCTTCTTGTATTTGATTAGTCTAATAAGAAGTAATATTTGACATTAATGTTGTCAAAGACTTTGAACATTTTAAAAACCTCAATCAAATCTCCTCGCATTCTTCTTTTTGAAAGTGAGAATAAGTTAAGCCTATTGAGTCTTTCTTCATACGACAGATTTCTCAGCCTTGGTATCATTTTGGTCATTCTCCGTTGCACTCTTTCTAGTTTGTTAATATCTTTCTGATAGTATGGGGACCAAAACTGCACACAGTATTCGAGATGAGGACGGACCAAGGAATTATAGAGGTTTAGCAATATTTTTTCTAATTTATTTTCGAAAACTCTTCGGATGAAGCCAACTAGTTTATTTGCTGTTTTAACAACTTCTGAGCAATGTTGACTTGGCTTCAAGTAATTTTATATTAAAACTCCGACATCTTTTTCTATAGTTACTGAATCCAGTATTTCGCCATTCATTTGGTATTGGATGTGATCATTGTTACCTCCAATGTGCATGACTTTACATTTGTTAACGTTAAATTTCATTTGTCACTTGCTAGCCCAGCTTGACAATCTATCTAGATCGGATTGCAGTTTCTTTCTCTTTGGTGGTTGTTACTTTGCCGGTAATTTTTGTGCCATCAGCAAATTTTGATACTTTGCAGAGGAGGCCGTCATCTAGATCATTTATATATATTAAGAACAAAACGGGTCCCAAAACTAATCCTTGCGGTATGCCACTTTTAACGTCGAGCCAGCTAGATAAGGTCCCGTTAATTACAACCCTCTGTTTTCGCTCTGAGAGCCAATCTCTAATCCAGTTGTGGATACTGCCAGAAATACTGTGCGTTTTTGATTTGTCGAGCAATCGTTTGTGGGGGACTTTATCGAATGCCTTCTGAAAATCTAGGTAGATTATATCAATAGATCTACATTCCTCTTATTTGTTAAAGACGTCATGAAAGAAGTCGAGGAGATTAGTTAAACATGAGCGTTTGCTACGGAAGCCATGTTGCGAATCTTTCATAATTTTATTTTCCTCTAAAAAATTTACTACACTGTCGCGGATAATGGTCTCTAACAGTTTGCACACAATCAAAATCAGGCTAATCGGTCTGTAGTTGCCTGGTTGTGATTTGTCCCCTTACCTGGTTGTGACAGAGGATAAGGAAAAACAAGAGGGAGAGGCGAAGATAGTAGAGGAGGAGAAAGGAGGAAGAGGAGGAGGAGGATTGAGAGTGGGAGAACGAGGAAAGAGAGGGAAAGTTGAGAAAGGAGGATAAAAGGAGGATAAAAGGAGGAGGATAGAGAGGAGGAGGAGCGCAAGATAAGAGAGGAAAAGGGAGAGAAGGATGAATAGGAGAGAGAAAGACAAACACAGAAAGAGAGAGAGCGAGAGAGAGAGAGAGAGAGAGAGAGAGAGAGAGAGAGAGAGAGAGAGAGAGACAAGAGAGAGACGAGAGAGAGAGAGAGAGAGAGAGAGAGAGAGAGAGAGAGAGAGAGAGAGAGAGAGAGAGAGAGAGAGAGAGAGAGAGAGAGAGAGAGAGAGAGGCGAGAGAAGAGAGAGAGACGAGAGAGAGAGAGAGAGAGAGAGAGAGAAGAGAGAGAGAGAGAGAGAGAGAGAGAGAGAGAGTGAGAGAGAGAGAGAGAGAGAGAGAGAGAGAGAGAGAGAGAGAGAGAGAGAGAGAGAGAGAGAGAGAGAGAGAGAGAGAGAGAGAGAGAGAGAGAGAGAGAGAGAGAGAGAGAGAGAGAGGGGGAGGAAAGGGAGAGGGAGGGGAGAGAGAGTCGGGGTGAACCGGGGGAGAGGAAAGGGAGACGGAGAGAGAGAGAGAGAGAGAGAGAGAGAGAGAGAGAGAGAGAGAGAGAGAGAGAGAGAGAGAGAGAGAGAGAGAGAGAGAGAGAGAGGAGAGAGAGAGAGAGAGGAGAGAGAGAGAGAGAGAGAGAGGGAGAGAGAGAGAGAGAGAGAGAGAGAGAGAGAGAGAGAGAGAGAGAGAGAGAGAGAGAGAGAGAGAGAGAGAGAGAGAGAGAGAGAGAGAGAGAGAGAGAGAGAGAGAGAGAGAGAGAGAGAGGAAGGGAAAGGAAAGGGAGAAGGAGGGGAGAGAGAGTCGGGGTGAACAGGGGGAGAGGAAAGGGAGACGGAGAGAGAGGGAGAGAGAGAGAGAGAGAGAGAGAGAGAGAGAGAGAGAGAGAGAGAGAGAGAGAGAGAGAGAGAGAGAGAGAGAGAGAGAGAGAGAGAGAGAGTGAGAGAGAGAGAGAGAGAGAGAGAGAGAGAGAGAGAGAAGAGAGAGGAGAGAGAGAGAGAGGAGAGAGAGATAGAGGAGAGAGATAGAGAAGACAGAGAGAGAGACGAGAGAGGGTGATATCATATACAGACAGAGAGGAGAGAGAGAGAGAGAAGAGAGAGAGAGAGAGAGAGAGAGAGAGAGAGAGAGAGAGAGAGAGAGAGAGAGAGAGAGAGAGAGAGAGAAGGATAAGTGATTCAATTGGAGGAGAAAGCAAAGGTGTATTAGAAGGAGGAGGAGGAAAATGAGGAGAGGAAGAAGTAGAGGAGGACGGGAAGATGAGAGAAGATGTAGAGAAGGAGAATAAGAGACAGGATGAGATAGAAGAAGAGGAGGAAGAGGACAAATGAAGGCAAGAGGAGGAGTTAGAGGTGAAAGAGGAAAAAGAGAATGGGGAAGAGAAGGAGGAAGAAGAAGAGAAGAGAGAAGAGGGGTTAAGAATAAGGGGAGAGAGAAGATTAGGAGAAGGAGAAAGAAAAGAAAGAGGAGGAGGTGGAGGTTGTGGAGAGGACGGAAGAGGAGAGGAAGACACAATAGTAGAAGTAGGAGGAGGAGGAGGAGAAGGAGTAGAGGAGGAGAGAGTAAGAGGAGGTGGATATAAGAGTGAAGGAGGAAGAATAAGATGAAAATGAGAAGAGGGATGAGGAGAAAGAGAAGAAATAGGAAGTGAGGAAGGTGAGATAGAAGAGGTCGAGGAGGAGGAGGAGGAGGAGGAGGAGGAGGAGGAGGAGGTGGATGAAGAGATGTGGTAGGTAAAGAGGAGAGGGAGAGACAAGAGTAGGTGGAAGGAAATGATGAAGTGGATGAAAAAATAGTCGGGGAAGGAAGAAGAGGGAAGGGATGGTGAAAGTGCAGGAGGGGAGGGGAGGGGAAGGAGGTGAGAGAGAGGGGGAGGAAAAGGAAGAAAAAATTAAATGATGAAGGAATGGATGAAAGTGGAGGAAGAAGAAAAAGAGGAGGAGGAAGTGAAAAAAAGGGGAGGAAAAAAAAAAAGCCAAGGAAAAGCAAAAACAGGAGGAGGAGGAAGAGGAGAAGCAGGAGAAGAGGGGGGAAAAGAGAGAAAAAGAGGAGATGGTGAGAAAGGAAGAGGTGGAGAGGAGGAGTATGGCGACAAGGAGGAAGAAGGGAGGAGAAAGGAGAGGAAGAGGAAGAGAAAGAACAACATGAGGAGGAGGAAGAGGAGGAGGAGCAGGAGAAGAGGAAATGGTGAGGAAGGAAGAGGTAGGAAGGAGAAGAATGAGGAGAAAGAGGAACAGAAGGAGTAGCAGCAGGAGGAGTGGAGGAGAAGAAAGAGGAGGCAAAGGAGTAGGAGGAGGTGGAATGGATAGAAGGTGATAGAAAAGAGGAGGTGGGAAGGGAGGATGAAGTGGTAGATTAGAAGTAAGAGAAGGTGAAGAGGAAGGAAAAGAATAGAAGATAAGAGAAGGAAGAGAGAGGGAAAGAAAAAAAGGGCAAGGAGTAGGAGTACGGGAGAAGAAGAAATATAAGTATGTAGGATAGTGGAAGTAGGAGTGAAAAAAAAAAAACAGAAAAAAGGAAAAATAGGGAAAGAGATGAAATGAGAATTATCCAGATAATGTAAAGGTAACATCTCGAGTTGAAGGCAGAAGAGGAAAGTGAAGGGGAGGAAAGGTAAAAGAAGAGGACAGGCAGGAATTTTAAGAAGAAGAGCAGGCGAACAAATACATT
>NC_134798.1:16487810-16490310 GCF_046742065.1 Oratosquilla oratoria
AATCGGCGAACACCCCCTCTCCGTAACCCTTTGCATATGATGGCGATGGACGGGGAGTTTTCCCTTCGGGCGGCGGCAATATCTACTCACTCATGATGTTCACTAACCCATAGGCCCCGCACCTCTCCCAGCCCCTGTTGGGCATCCGCAGGCTGAGTGTATTACATCAGCCTAGATGACTACCAGGCGCATCATCCGCCGGACGTCGTGACGCGCCCGGGCCGTGTCACTGCATGTCCGGACTGTCCCCTGCAGGCCAACTGAGACAAACCACGTATCCCCTGCAAGCTTCACAGCTTTCCGTGTGGACGGACGCATCAAGTGGGGGGACTCGCCAGGACATACTGAGGCGGAATAGTCGTGGTCGAGTAGTCGTAGTAGTTTGTTGTTGATTTTGTGTTGTTGTTGAAGTTGTTGTTGTTGTTGTTGTTGTTTGTTGTTGTTGTTGTTGTTGTTGTTTTGGTTGTGTTGTGGTTTTTGTTGTTGTTGTTGTTGTTGTTGATTGTTGTTGTTGTTGTTGTTGTGGTTGTTGTTTTTGTGGTGGTGTTGGTGGTGAGTGGTGGGTGGTGGTAGGTGGTGGTGGTGGTGGTGGTGGTGGAGGTGGTGGTGGTGGTGGTGGGTGGTGGAGGTGGTGGTGGTGCTGAAGTGACTGATGAAGCTGATGATGATGCTGACTGATGATGCAGATGCTGATGGATGCAGATGATGATTATGACTGATGAAGCTGACAGCGGGGATGAAGATTCTGCTAGAAGATCATCATCTGAGATGCGATCATATGATGCTGATGCTGAGGCATCATCATTATTATTATGTATTATTATTAGGGACTATTATTATTATTGTATTATTAGTTTTATTATTTTATTTATTATTATTATTATTTATTATTATTATTATTATTATATTATTTTTATTTTATTATTAATTTCATTATTATTTTTATTATATTATTATTTTTAATTTCATTATTTATTGTTTTTTTATTATTATTATTATCATTATTTTTATGTTTTATTATTTATTATTATTATCTATTATTCATTTTTATTATTATCTATTATTATTATTATTATTATTATTATTTTTTATTATTATTTTTATTTGATTATTATTATTATTTTATTCTTTTTTTATTATTATTATTAGTATTATTATTATTATTTTATTATTATTATTTTATATTAGTTGTTATTATTATTTTGTTTATTATTATTATTATTATTATTATTATTATTATTTTTAATATTTTATAGTTATTATTATTTTTTAATTAGTGTTATTGTTTATTATTATTAGTATTATTATTATTATTATTATTATTATTAATTTTTATTATTTTTATATTATTATTATTATTATTATTATTATTATTATTATTGTTATCATTATTTTCTTTATCATTATCATTATCATTTATCATTATTATTATTATTTTTATGATTAGTATTGTGATTATTATTATTTTTATTATTGTTATCATTATTATTATTATTTATTATTATTATATTTATTATTTTCATTATCATTATCATTATTATTATTAATATTATTTTTATTTTTGTTATTATTATTATTATTATTTTTATTATTAATATTATTACTATTATTATTATTATTATTATTTTTTTTTTTATTATTATTATTATTATTTTTTTTTTTATTATTTTTATTTTTTATTATGATTATTATTATTTATTATTATTATTTATTATAATTAGTACTATTGTTATTATTATTATTTAATATTATTATTATTATTATTATTATAATTATTATTGATTATTATTATTTTATTGTTATTATTATTATTTATTATTATTATTATTATTATTATTATATTATTATTATTATTATTTTTATTATTATTATTATTATTATTATTATTATTATTATTATTATTATTAGATTATTATTTTATATTTTTTATTATTTTTATTAATCTTATTATTATTATTTTTATTATTATTATTATTATTATTATTATTATTATTATTATTATTATATTATTATCATTATTTATTATTTTTATTATTATAATCATCATCATCATCATCATCATTTATCATCTATCATCATCTTCAGCATCATCATCATTTTTATTTTATAATTATTATCATTATTATTATTATTATTATTATTTTTATTAGTATTATTATTATTATTATTATTATTTAGGATTATTATTATTATTTATTATTATTATTTTTATTATTATTAGTATTATTATTATTATTATTCTTATTAGTATTATTTATTATTATTATTATTATTATCTTTAGTATTGGATGCAGATGTGGAGGGACGTGAACATGAGGGGGACGTCCTATAATAATAATAATAAAAATAAAAATAAAAAGAATATAATAATACTACTATTAAGAATTGGAATAATTATTAATTAATAATAATATTAAAATTATTATTAATAATTATAATAATAATATTAATAGTATAATTATAATAATAATAAATATTAATATAAATTAATTTTTAATAA
>NC_134798.1:16495310-16515310 GCF_046742065.1 Oratosquilla oratoria
GTTTAAGAAGCCCCAGGGGTAGAAATAGAAGATGAGTTGTGTGATTGCGTTTTTAGTTCGAAGTTCGTCTCTGAAAGTAGTCATTAGGTGGAGAAGGAAAAACGGAAAAACGGATATGAGACATGATGGTAAAACAGTCGCCTATCAAACCTCCGATTCCATATCTGATGACTCAGTGCCCCCAAATCAAAAGACACGAGATAACAAAAGTAATGAGGAGAATAAGTGGTTTCAGACGAGAAAGTAACGTTATAAAGGAACAGAATGTGATAGTCAACGGCAGGCGCGCTTGCGCCTTGGGACACGACATTGCGTGATCTCCCGTGTCGAAAAGCCACGAACCAGATTCTCTGATAAGCAAGGTTTAGAAAGGACTGTGCGAAAGATCTTCGAGGATAGATGGAAACTAGATGCTTCCGTGAAGAGGGAAAAGTGAATACATAATACACGCATTGACTTTTTTTCTTCTTACCTATGCATATATATATATATATATATATATATATATTATATATATATATATATATATATATATATATATATATATATATAAGTGTATGTATGTGTGTGTGTGTGTGCATGTTTGTGTATATATATATATATACGTATATACATATATATATATATATATATACATATATATATATATATATATATATATATATATATATATTTTCAACCACAAATCACTTTTAATTCCATGCCATCGCAGTCGTGACTGAATAATCGCTCGATGGAGACATCCGTTGGAAATTGAAACGTGGGCGAGCCGAGGATTCGAACCCAGCTAACTCGTAACAAAGTTACAGTGACTTAAACCAATGCGCATTGGTTTAAGTTACTGCAACTTTATTACGGGTTAGCTGGGTTCGAATCCTTGGCTCGTCCACGTTTCAATTTCCAACGGATGTCTCCATCGAACGATTATATATTCAGTCTCGACTGCGATGGCATGGAATTAAAAGTGATTTGTTGTTGAAAAAATATATATTAATTGATCACTGGGAACCATTCAGTGTACATGTATATATATATATATATATATACATATATATATATATATATATATATATACATAAATATATATATATATATATATAGGTGAGGTGGCAAAATGAAAAGTTAAGGCTAGAGTAGTGAGTTTATTCAGAGCCAGGCGTTTCGACCTTTACGGTCTTCCCCAGTGGATTGAAAACAGAAGAATCAAAATTCTTCAACAGCTTTTAGTATGACCTGACGACTCTGCGTTACCTCACCCCTGTCTTATTACCTCACACTCGCCAACCGCCAGCTGCGCGGACGTTTGAGACCAGGACATAAACCCCCCCACGAGAATTAGTAGTGTTTTCGGTGGTAATGTAGTACGCCTCCAAAGCTTTTTACTTCTCTTTTTCCCCAGCTTTCTATGTAATATGTGGGCTTATTTCCAATTCGGCAGATGATCTTTTTCCGCGATGTGAACTACTAGCATAATTGATGTTCTGTGGTATCTCTCATCCCTTTTGGGTTCTTCCGGTCTCTTGTCTAGGCCGCGTCCTGTCACCGATGAAAGCCTTCTCATAACCTGTACAAGGAATTTTATGTACAACACTTTTATTTTCTTGTGAATTTTCTGTTTTCTTTGTAAGTTTGCCAATTTTCTTTTCCATTGAAGTAACTAGATTTGTTCTGGTGTTTTTTAAGAAGTTACTAACTATTGGTGCATATATTGAAATAAATATTCTGTTGGTGTTGTTTTCTATAGGCGTTGTGCTCCTTTCCATAATTTTGATGGCTTTGTGTTTCAATTTTATAAGGAAGCCTAAAGGATATGCTAATTCCTGGAAAATTTTAGAAATATGGTTAAATTTGTCCTGTAAAATTTCTTTACTACATATCCTCAAGGCTCTTAACATGAATCCGATGATTATTCCAGATTTGATTCTTGTATTGTGAGCTGAGTAAAATTAATGTAATCTTCTTTGTTTGTTGGTTTCCTATACACTTTGAATTTTATTCCGACCTCTGTTTTTATCTCTACGGTATAAAAAAAAAAAAAAAAAATCATCATTTATTTCTTCCTTTAGCGTAAACTGTATTTTTCGCTCTACGTTATTTAAATGGGTTAATTTCTGTCTCAAATTAACGAACTCGGGTACCACTACTAGAATATCATCCACGTACCGCCACCAATGTGTATCTTTACCCATGAGTTTGATGTAGCTTGTACTTTCCAATTCTTCCAAATATAAACATGCTACTACTGAACTAAGGGGAGACCCCATGGCTAACCCACTATGCTGAAAATATTCTACGCCATTGAACATGACGGGGCCGAAGTTGATACACAGAGAAACCAAATTGATGAAGTCTCTCTTCGTCACTGGCAGCTCATTCTCACTCAGATCTCTTACACCTTCTTTAACTGCATTTAACGCTTCTTTTTTTGGGTACATTTGTAAACAGGGCTTGAATATCGAAACTGGCTAGCTTTTTGCCAGTTAGGTCTACTTAATAAATCAGATGAGTTCTTAATATGTGCATCGCTGATGGTACCTAATGTTTTCGTGAGGGGTTTCGCTAACTTTTTAGCAAGTCTATGTGGAGCTGATCCTATTCCCGATGTTATATCTCTCATGGGTATGTTTTGTTTGTTTTAGGTAGGCCTCTCATATGCGAGGGTAGTGGTTTTTCCTCTAATAAGGTTACTAGTTTCTTACCTCTCTTAGTTTTGTTTAAGATGCGCCTCGCTGCCTTATGAAATTCCATTGCTTTTTCTTCCACGAATCCACTATTTTGTTTTTTATACGTATTCTCATCTTTGAGGAAATCTAATATTTTTCTGTCATAATCGGTTTTATTCATAATGGCAATTCCTTCACCTATGTCCGCTTGTGTGATCACTAGGTCCTTATCTTCTCCCAGGTTTTTGAGGGCCGATATGTATATTTTTGGTAAAGCACTGGGATCTTGGTCAGCTGCTGCTAGGCAACACGCTTCTACACCTTGAATAAGACCTTTTTCCGTGTCTTCGTCTGTCCATCTGTAATTATGGCACAACTGTTCCATATAGTTATACTTTTTAATAACTGTATCAAATTTCAAACCAAGAGAAAGAGCCTCTTTTTCTGTTTTAGGCAATTGTCTACTTGAAAAATTGTTCATTATTCCTGGTTTACCCGCGTTCTTCCATTCGCTTTTATCGCACAGATTTTCTAACTTTTTTTGGAATCTGTTGCTCTAGGTTTCAGTAAAATGAGCCAATTCTTCGTGTTGTCGACGTGAAAGGTAGAAGGGACGACACTGCTCTTTTAATTTTGAATGACAAAATTTCACACGCTTCTTCGAGGTGTATTCGCGCACTTTCATTAAAAGGAACTAATTTATTTCGTAGTTGCTTTGGAGCAGATTTTGGAAGCACCAGTTCTTCAATGCATCTTTGTAGGAATTTGAGCTGAGTCGCGCACTTTGATATGTTCTTCCTGTGAAAAAAAAAAACCTCATTCACTTAAGCCTTGCATATTGCCACCTCTTGACGAATGTAAGTAAAGATTGACAGATATAGAGGTGAGGTGGCAAAATGAAAAGTTAAGGCTAGAGTAGTGAGTTTATTAGGAGCCAGACGTTTCGACCTTTATGGTCTCCCTCAGTGGACTGAAAACAGGAAAAGAATCGAAATTCGTCAACAGCTCATAATGTGTCTTCTTTGAAAAATTTAATAAAATAGCACACAGCATAAATTTCAAGGTGGAATGGGAAGAAGGTAAGATACCTTTTCTGGACATATTCGTGACCAGGTGTCCGGACTGATTGTCCTTTTCTGTATACAGGAAGCCCACTCACTCCGGCAACTATTTACATTTTTTCAGCCACCACCCTGATAACATTAAACGTAGTGTAGCTTCGGGTTTATATCTAAGTGCTTTGGTAATATGTAGCCCACAACACCTTGACAAAGAATTAGAACTAGTGAGTTCACAAATCTCTCAAAATTAGGATATCCGTGGTGGTTTTTGTCCAAAGAACTGAGTAAGGCAAAAAGCAACTTTCACAAGATACCTAACTCCGACAACAAGCATAAGTGGAGTAATAACAACATCATACTTCCATACAATGAGTCAGTTAACGCCTGTTCCAAAACGCTACCAATCAATACGATATTTAAGTATTCAAACAGTATTTTTAGGAAAGTAGTGCATGTACACCGAAAGACGAATGTGAATACCAGCCCCGGGGTTTACAAACTACCTTGTAAGGACTGTGAAGAAGTATACTGGGGTCAAATAAGAATAGAACTGACTACAAGAATTAAGAAACATAAGAACTCCATCAAATAAGGTAAAAAAAGAAAAGAAAATTCCGCAGTGTTCCTACATATCAACAAAGATGATCATCGCATTGACTGGGATAATGCTACCATCGTCTATAAATCCCACTACAGCTTTCAAACGAAAATTATGGAATCCTCTCTTGTTAAACATACACCTAATTTTAATACCTCCAAAGGTCAGTGGTCCCCAGACTGCATAACATCGATGGCTGCTAAGAAATCCATCTAAAAGCAGCCGGGGTTGACCTCACCATCAGTCAACCTACGCCCCGACCTCATCAAGGATATATAACCTGAATCCCCCCTTTTCCCTGTCCCCAAATGTATCCTTCTTAGCTATGTATACTCTCATACTCCACACTATGTATTGTAGCGATGCTACTGTTGGTGAAGAGAAAGAGGTTTTGGTGAGTTCGTCTCCTTTATTGTAAGGTACAAGTGAACTGATGTTACATGCAGCGGAAGCCGATATATATATACTGCGTGGGAAAGTTACCCGTGGTACGTAATTAGGTAATTGCATTGGGTTAGGTCGGGTCAAGCAGGGTCGCGCTGGCAGAGAAGCGTCAGGTCGTGGCCATCAGTCACGTTCCCTGCCACGTGACTTGTCGCGGCTGTACAATACTCCCCTCTTGAATTTGCCTTGGCTTAAGGGGGCATCCTGCACGTGAGAATTTGGTGGGCGGAGTGTCGAGGTGTGCCGGTTTTAGGGGGTCGATGGAAACCCATTTTGGCCTACCGGAGATGGAGATACGGAAGGTCTTGTCTTTACGTTCAAGGACAAGATGGGGGCCAGTGTAGGGACGGGTGAGTGGTGGGGTGTGAGCGTCATTCCTCAGGAAAACGTGCGTCGGGGTATGGAGGTATTTTGGGAGGTATTCCTTAACCTCCCGGTGATGTGTCGGCACGCATGGGGCAAATTTGCCGACAGTGCGTCGAAGCTGTTGCAGGCTCTCGGGAGACTCCTGTGGAGGGAAGAATTCTGCGGGCACGACGAGGGTTTGGCCGAAGACCATCTCTGCTGGAGACACGTTGAGGTCGTCCTTGATGGCTGTCCGAAGGCCAAGGAGCATCCATTGTAACTGGGGTAGCCAGGAGCCGTTGTTGCAGCGTGCCATAAGAGATGCTTTGAGTGAGCTGTGGGTTCGCTCGACCATGCCGTTGGCTGCGGGGTTGTAGGAGGTAGTGTGGCGGACTGTAGTACCCAGGAGCTCAGCGAGAGAGTGCCAAAGCCGCGACGTGAAGCAAGTTCCTCGGTCGGAGGTGACGTGTTCCGGGAGGCCAAATCTGGCTATCCATCCACTGAAAAATGCTGTAGTGCAGGATGAGGCGGTACTATCCTGCATGGGGATGACCTCCAACCAGCGGGTCAATCTATCGATGGCGGTGAATAGGTAAAGATGGCCTTCCGACAGGGAGAGTGGGCCGACGACGTCGACATAAATGCGTGCGAACCGTCGTCGGGGCTGATGGAATTATCCGATGCCTGATTCAGTGTGGCGATGAATTTTGCTTTGCTGGCAGGCAATGCAGGATCTGGCCCACTCCTTTGCGTCCTTGGATATGCTGTGCCAGATGAATTTCTGCTTCAGGAGTTTCGCAGTGACGCGCCCTGAAGGGTGAGACAGGCCGTGTATTAAATTGAACACTTGACGTCGAAAGGCAACTGGGATGAGGGGTCGTGGGCGGCCGGTACTGATGTCGCAGAGGATGGTGTGATTGTCGTGAAAAGGGACGTCTTGCCACTTAAGGGATGTGATAGATGTCCTGTAGGCAAGTGTTTCAGGATCCTCCCGTTGCTCTCTGGTAATAGTTGCGTAGTCGAGGCCGAGTTGAACTGCGTCGATGGCTATTCGGGAGAGGGAGTCTGCGACGGGGTTGTTTGTACCGGGGACGTGCCTGATGGTGCAATTGAACTCGGCGATGGCGGAGAGGTGGCGGCGCTGTCTGGCAGACCAAGCGTCCTGTTGTTTTGTGAAGGCGTGCGCCAGAGGTTGATGGTCGGTGTTGATAATAAACGAGGAGCCCTCGAGGAAATGGCGAAAGTGGCGGACGTCGTGGTGGATGGCGAGGAGCTCTCTGTCGAAGGTGCTGTAGTTGAGCTTGGCCTTGGGAAGTTTCCTACTGAAGAAACCGAGGGGTGTAGGTCTGCCACTGAGGGTTTGTTCGAGCACACCCCCTATGGCGACATTGCTGGCGTCCGTTGACAGTTGTAGCTGGGCACCTGGTGCAGGGAAGGAGAGGGTGGTGGCACGGGCCAGGGCTTTTTTGGCGTTGACGAAGGCAGCTTCCATGGCGGGGTTCCACGGGAGGTCCTTCGGTTTTCCGTGAAGGGCGTTATAAAGTGGGTGCAGCGTTTGAGCGATGTTAGGGAGGAAACGGTGATAGAAATTGACCATCCCAATAAATTCCTGCAAGGCTTTGATGGTAGTAGGTTTGGAAAATTTGTCGACTGCGGCGACTTTATCCTGCAGGGGACGAACGCCGTCAGGAGAGATGAGGTGTCCCAAAAATGGGACATACTTTTTCCGAAGCTGCATTTGTCAAAGCGGACAACGAGGCCGTTGTCCTGGAGACGCTCGAGGATGGTCCGCAGGTGTTGGAGGTGCTGGTCAGGCGAGTTGGAGAAGACCAGAATATCGTCGACGTAGCAGACGCAGAAGATGCCGTCCATTAGGCGCTGGACGGTCGCACCTGAGTTTCACAAGCCGAAGCAGGAGTAATTAAAGGTGTACGTCCCGAAGGGGGTGGTGATGGCGGTCTTCGGGATGTCGTCTGTATGCACCGGAACTTGGTAGTAGCCCTTCAGGAGGTCCAGTGTCGAAAAGATCTTGGCGCCGTTGAGGTATGTGGTGACGTCGGCGATGTTTGGGAGTGGGTAGTGGTCAGGTTCCGTCATCATGTTCAGCCGCTGGTAGTCTCCACAGGGACCCCAGGTTTTTCTTGACGAGGTGGAGAGGTGAGGACCAATGGCTGGAGGCCTTTTGGTATAGGCCTAGTCTCTCCATCTCTTGGAATGTTTTCTTGGCGACGGCGAGTTTCTCGGGCGGTAGGAGGCGGTATTTGGCAAATACCGGGGGCCCAGACGTCTTGATGTAGTGGTACACGCCATGTTTAGCTGGCGTCTGTGGTGTCTGTCGCAGCTCAGGCTTGAAGACGTCGGGGAATTCCGTGAGAAGGTGGGCGTAGGGCATTCTAGCGTCGATGGTGGCGACCGTGGTTGGCTGTGGCGCGATTTGCAGGGGCGTCGAGACGGATGCGGTTGCGCAGGGTAGGCGGCTGTTGGCGACGTCGACCAGTAACCTGTAATGAGCGAGGAAGTCAGCACCGAGAAGGGGCATCTTGATGTTTGCCAGGATGAAGTTCCATGAGTAGTGGCGACTCCCAAAGGTGAGGTTCAGGCGTTTCCACCCGTAGGTAGCTATGGCAGTGCCGTTAGCTGCGACGAGCCTAACGCCAACGTCCTTGGGGACCTGGCGTTCTGCAGCGGATGCAGGAATTATGAACCTGCAAGCACCAGTGTCGACAAGGAAGCGACGTTTAGAGGCCTTGTCGTTGATGTAGAGGCCCGTTGCGCCTGTAGGGGCCACCGTGATGGACGGTGACCCATTTAGGCGTTTTATTTTGTCCAGGTACATCCTGGTTGGCATTTCTTGGCGAAGGCGCCGAATCTTGTGTGGTAGTAGCACAGGTGCAGAGCGGGGGTGGTTTGGCGTCCCTGCCTTTGCTGGTGTTGTTAGCGCCTGTTGGCTGGCGATGCTGCTGCGGCGAAGATTTCGTCCGTGATGTCGTCCGTAGCACAGACATCCTGACTCCTTGCTGCGGCGGCGTGGGCATCGGCGAGATGGTCCGCCTTCCGTGAAACTTCGTCGGTGGTCATTCCTCGGCGTTGCCAAGGGCGGATCGGACGGGCGCTGGAAGTCGCATGAGCCACAATTGACGAAGCATATCGACGTTCCTGCTGGTTCCGTTGGCTGTGGGTAGGAGGCGGGCGATGGACATCATCTCGAGGTATGCTGTACTTGGTTTAATGCCACCCAGTGGTTGTTCGGAGAGTTGGAGGATTTTTGCGGCTCTGGAGGCTGCTGACGGCGTGAATTCCTGAAGCAGGTACTGTTTCAGAACGTCATACTGGATAACGCCGTCGTGTTGATCAATCTCTTTGGGAGATGAGTGGGAACACATCCTCGGGGATCGCCTCGAGAACATAGTCTGCCTTCGTTTGGGACGCGCTGATATTGCGCAGGCGGAACTGAATCTCCGTTCGTCAAAACCAGGAGGGGGCGTCGACCGTAGAAAAAGGCGGCAGCTTCAAGGAGACGGCGTTGACGGTGTTGGTAGCGGGCAGCGTGGCGTCGGGGGTGGCGTCGGGGGTGGCGGCGATAGATGGGTTCATTGTCGCTCCGAATGGTCACCAGTGTAGCGATGCTACTATTGGTGAAGAGAAAGAGGTTTTGGTGAGTTCGTCTCCTTTATTGTAAGGTACGAGTGAACTGAATTCTGAATTCCTAGGAAAGACCACCCGCTTGTGCGGGATCGGCTTTTGTGAGAGGGGAAGAATGTCTGTAAGAAAATGAAAAGATAGTAGCGTATAAAAGAGGGCTATTGCCACCGGGCGAATTAGCGAGCGATTTGGGGCAGTTGGTGGTCGTGGCTCGGGAGAAATGGACTGGGTGCTTGGACGGGGCGCCGACGCCGGAATTAGGATTAGGATCACCAACAAAAGTTTGGAAAATGGTAGGAGGCGTAGTAGTAGAGAAAGGTGGAAAAACGGAAAAATCTTAAGTGGGAGGTAAACTAAAATGAGAAGATGTAGTATAAGAGAAAGTTAGAGGAAGCTAATTTTAGTCGAAGAAAAAGTAAGTGTAGATGTTTGTGCGTGTGGCGTGGCTATGTTTGTGAGAGGTGTGTGTGTGTATCTTACGGGAAGTGAGTAGAGTTCACTTCCCGTATGTAGAGCGCGTTCCTGTTAAGCCACCGGTGGGGCCTGAGTAGCCTGCTTTTCCCCAGGTTGGGTTTGAGGTCCTGCAGAGTTGATCCAGTGGCGGTGCGAGGGGGGGGCAGGCGGTCGTTGTAAACCCGTCTGCCGACGTCAACGAAGAGGTCGGCCGGCAGCAGCAAAGGAGATATATCTCCTCGCCACCACCGGCGAGCGTGTAGAGCGCGTTCCTGATAAGCCACAGGTGGGGCATGAGTAGCTTGCTTTTCCCCAGGTTGGGTTTGAAGGTCAATAGAATTGATTCAGTGGCGGTGCGAGGGGGGGGGGCAGGCGGGCGGGTGTTGTATGATCTCTTTCCTTCAAATCACAACTCTGAAAACAGAGAATTACGCGATTGGGAATTGTGTGTAAAATGTCAGAAGTGTAAACACGCTCACCAGCGTCAGCGAAGAGGCCAGCGTTAGGTTGCGGGCCGGTTAGACAGAGAGGTGTCCCAAATTTCTCCGTCGACCAGCCCGCGATCAGATTGAGGGTTCTGAGTGAGAGACGGTTTGGGCCTCTGCTAAGCCAACGAGCAAGTGTGCGTGTGCCTCTTTTCTCCCAAGCACTACTCTGAAAACAGAGAATTACGTGACTTGGGAAATATGTGTATTTGTCTTGGTGTAAACCCGCCTGCCGACGTCAACGAAGAGGTTGGCCTGTGCCAGACCGGCAGCAGCAAAGGAGATATATCTCCTCGCCACCACCGGCCGGCGAAGATTCCTGGGCGTTTGTTGAGAGAGCTGGAGTGCAGAAACGTCCGACCTCTAGGAGCGCTGTGAACTGATTTTACATGCATCGGAAGCCGATATATATACTGCGTCAGGTCGTGCCCATCAGTCACGTTCCCTGCCACGTGACTTGTCGCGGCTGTACAGTATCATTCTGCTGAAGAGGACCACAGATAGTCGTCGAAATATACATAATTTCTGTCCATCTTTTCTCCTTCCCCAACAGTGGGCCAATAAGGCTTATGTGTACACCCCCCCCACACACATACAAACATATGTACGTACATACATACTATACAACCAGGGCATTTACGCACTTGACACCTTTGCAACCACAACACAGATTTCTATAAGTAGCCTATTTTCTCTATAGACAAATAACAGATTACCATAACATTTCACAATTATACATACATTTCAATAACGACTTTTCACACGTCATTTACTAGCAAGTATATATGAGATCCATTTCACATGTAATTTAAATAAAATAATGTGATGTAAGATATATTTACAAATAAATTAATATCTATAATTGTAATAGCTAGTGTATATATAGCATCTGAGGTGACGCGATGTATGTGTAGCCGAGCTTGGGCACGCCGTTCCATAGTATAGACCTGTGCGTCAACAGTGTATTCGACCCGGTTGGGTGTAGACTTTAAACATATGGCCATAATATCATTCCGCAGTTTATAATTTTCTGTCACTGTTGTAGTAGTAGATCTAGACTACAAAATATGTTGGCTGCGGTGGTCGTTGCATAATATAATTACTAGTGCCCATTAACATCGTGTACTTTACTGCGAACTTCCTTATCATCATCTTGTCTCCAACGGTGCGAAATCGAACTTCGTCTACACTTCGACTTTCCTCCCTTGATGCTCAGTCTTTATTCCTACGCAGTTTGGTATTCACAAGCACTACCTGCTGCTACGTTTTCATATGTACTACGCCTCGTACCACAACGAACTACAACTGCATCCTCTGTCTACTACGCAACTAACTCACCCCCACATGCACTCTTCTTACACCATTCATCCAAGCAATGGTCTCTACTGTCTATTCATTCTCACAGCCTATTTGCGTCAAGTCTGTAACCTTACTAGACTGCTGAATTCCTCAAGCCTACGTATCTCAACTCTATTCCTCGTCCTGCACAACACTTCATAGTTCTTCAAGACAAGTTACGTATTCCAGCACCTATGGCCATACGCAGTACCTCCACAAGCTACCTGCGTCGTCACGTGCCCAGCCGTTCTTCTGACTCACTTCCTGTTTTTACGGTGTATTCATGCGGGAACCAGGCAACCTGCTCTTCACTATTCGTAACTAGCACCAGCTACAGCTAGCACCAACCACCTCCTAGCCCCTTCCTTCGCCCAACCGCTACCAGTTAGCCTCGAGTCTGCATACTACGCCTGCTTCCAGCCGCCACTAAAGCCTCCGCTTCTGCCTCTCACCCGCCGGTCCAGACTCGGACTGCCAACTCTAGGAGTAGCCTCCTACTACTCCCCACCCTACTTCGTCCTGACTGCTGACGGCCTCCATGTTTCCCCAATACATCCACCCCTCCGCCTTCGTCGTCCCGCGAGCTTCGCTGTTACCACTCCATCCGCCTCTAACCACCCTTTCGTACCTCGCCACCACGGAATCAACTAACATACGGACACTATATTTTCTTTTACTCGTTTTTGTAACACTAAACTTTTGTTTCAGTTATTATTTCCTGCTTCTGTTGTGTAATTTTGTGTTCGGCATATCATCTTCAAATGTTGATTATTTCCCAGACTAAACGAAAACGGGCCGCTGTGTTCCGCGCACTTTCGCTCACCAAACTTTTTGTTCTCTTATTTTCTTGTATCGTGCCCATATTGTTTATAATAATATATGTTCTATTATATATATGTACGTAGGGATATAGGATATTACCCTTACTTTTAGTAATTCTTTTGTACACTTTTAGGTTCCACTGTGTCTACCCTCGTATGTATTTATCAACCACATCTACTGTAGGCACTTCACCTCATCTCTTCGTTTGCAAGGTAATTAGATATTACTTTTGACACCCCCAAGTGCAATACTTCTTTTTGAGTCACTTCATGGCACGTAAGAGTAAACGTAACAAGTTTCAACCTTCTCCAACAAAGCCTTCGACTCTTTTTCTTGCTGACCCAATCCAATTTTTTTATGTTTTCTTCCTCTCAATCTTCTCCAAATATGAATACAAATATGGCATTAGTGACCGATACTTCATCATTGTCTTTGTTTAACGGACATAACATTTCTGTGCACAACTTACTTTTGGGAGTTGATGCCAAGATCTTACGATGTCAAGTGACGGATGACTTCCAAAAGATTGCTATTCTTAGGTCCCGGATCGACCTCAACAACACATACGCCGGAGATATCCTTTAATCGGATGTCTACGATGTTCAAGAAATCCTTTGACATACTTGATCAAGTAGATTAATTTTCCCATTGTACAACTTAGCCAAAGCTTTTAACAAAGGTCCCCACTTTACTAAGGAAAAATCAATCAAACAAGCATCTAACCTTAAAAGTGCACTTAGAAATGCTTTAAAAACGTTTCCTGGGTTTCTAATGACACAGTGACTTAAGACAATGTGGTATCCCTTATTTGATATTTTGTATTCTTCTCCCGCTTACACTCTGACACACTTGAGAAAGCACCCACAATTGAGTTTCCTACACAAACAGCATTGACAATTTTTTTTAGAAAGCTCAATAATTCCCAGAATACACGTTCTCAAACTGCGAGAGGGTCGGTTTCGTTCACATTACCACAACCTTACTCTGTCACACAAGCAGCACTCGCTCCTTCTCGTTCTCGATACGCGTCTCGTCCACGTCCACGTTCTCCTTCCAGAATACGCATTATTTGCCATTTCTGTTCACAACCTGGCCACCTTGCCATAAGGTGTTTGAAACATTTATCCACTCCAGATCAGTACTGTAACAACCACGGAGATTTTTTTCATTCTTCAGACAAATGCCTTGTCATACGGTACCAACAACCCCGATCACGACCTCCCTCCTTTACCTCAAATGCTTCTTCCTCTTCTCGTCACTTTTCTCCCAAATGACAATTAACCAACCAGTATTCCCACGGTGTTTCCTTGTCCACTACCTCTTACTCAGACCCCTCTCAAGCCCTCCTTGTGTATAACCTCTCTAGCCCTGATACATGGATTAATGTTTTGACAATCGCTGTCTACATCGGATACCACCCCCACCCTTTCATTTTATATAGATACTGGTTCCCCAGTCAACATAATGTCAATCCAGTTCCCGTTCCTTCCGCACTGCAAAAAAACGAGTCACACTTTTGGAGCCCCCCCCCCTTAATCTTTGGATTGTTGAGCTTTGTAGAGTGTTGTGTACTAAGATTAACAGAAGACATAGAAGAAAAGAGAGAGAATTTTTATTCACATAGAAAGATCATAACTGAAGGAAAAGAACTAGAATAAAGGATGGTTGGAGGCATGGGGTCTACCAACTAAAATTGTGTGACAGACAGGGCACACAGATGATGGCAATCTTGGGACGAAACGCAACGCTACTAACAAAGAGTCTGGTGATTAGAATTAATGCAAAATACTACATCTAAAGGACTTTGACACTAACACTTCAGTAAGTCACTTTTTCATCTGTAGACCCCATACCACTCTCGTAGTGTAATTTTTGGTCCAGTTCCATTAATCAGTTCGAAGGTGAATTAAACGTATTTTTCTTTTCTCTTTTCTTTACTATCAGTTACACTTGGTTATTCATAATTATACACCAAGGGACTCCCACCTGGGATCCTCTTACACCCACCAAGCCAAGTCTGCTCCGACGTCACGATTTAATTCAAAGAATAACTTTGAACTTTACAAATAAGTGCCACCCTTTTAGGGCGTGACTTTACCTCCATGCACCAATAATTTTTTCTCCTCCTCCACCCTTTTCTCCAATCAGAAAGAATGTTATACTGTCTCAAGCAATATTGTTTACGCAAACAATCTGTCGCAAGCAGAACGAACTCTTTGTTTACATTCAGTCATATCAACACCTTTGATCGCCGCCCCAACCCATGCTTACAAATACAAGACGGTAAGCTAGAATAAGCAATTCAGCAACTTGCCATCGGCCATTGTATCATAACAACAGGATATAAAATTTACATATCGTTTCACCTACCCCTCGATCTACCTAAATGTCTACCTCTATCTACCGGCCTCTTACAGTTTACGAGACTGGTGTATAAAATTATAGGAACACGTAATGCACGTAGCTGTGCTGTACATGCTGAACAAGGGTACGAACTTTGAGCAACAGTGCACACTGGTACGAGGATTCGGCTACGAGGAGTGAACGAGGGACTACTACAAGTATGAGCTAGTGACCGAGGTTGATAGTGTAAGGTACGCGCCGTACATGTGAGGACGACTACATTGGAAACAGTCGATTCAAATCGACATTAACAATTGAAGGTATGACTACAGGAGATTTACATGAAGTTGTTACCTCACAAACATTCCAAATTTTTCGGGGGAAGAAAATACAGTGGGAGTCAAAAGGTTTCTCAGTTTGATAGATACTTTAATAGTCACTAAAAACAGATGAAACAATAAAAATAGAAGAAAAAAAATGTAGATCCTGAGAAGGGTAGGGCTCGGCTTATAATATATTTCCAGCAAATGGAAGATATCAACCAGTATGAAATTGATAAAAAAAAAAGGTATTCATCAAACAATTTAAGTCAAAATGTGATCAGGATCCTATCAGGCCTTTGGTTGGTATGAGAAAAAAAAATACAGTAAATCAAACCCAGAATATGTAGAAAAATAGACAGATGGTCTGAGGACATAGTTTTTATCTTGAAGGATTCAGATTGGACAGAAAGATCTAGTGATAAGTTACAAGTTTCTCTGGTTACTAAGTTAATAGCATAAATTCTATTGGAACCTAATTGCGATGAGATAACTGTAGAAAACCTGTATAAAGATCTCAAATAAAACATGGAGTTAGGGGAGAAAGATTTCATACTTCAGGGGTATATGGAATATAAAGCAATTAGTCCATATATTATGACAGTGGGGATGCAACAACAGAGAAACTAGGAAATCTAGGAGTGATTACAGAAGTTGTGGATCTGAACATAGAGTTAAAAAGTACTTCAAAGAATGGTAGAATTGAATGTTACAATTGTAATAAATGGGGACATAAAGTACATGAGTGTTATTATGAGACTATTTGTAGAAACTGCAAATATGAGTGTCATGATGAGTATCATTTTTGTAATTCATCTTTCTGTTTGTATCACCAGAGTAGGATATAGAACACAGGATTGTTAAACAATGCCGAATTTTCGTATTCACCCAGAAACAAGAGGAAAAATCCCAGACACGAAATAAAACACTACAAAGCTAACCATAGAAATACACATAGACATTATTGTGTTAGGAACAACAGTGATAGAAGAGTGAAAGGAAATACCAGCATCAAAGATAATTGTAAATTGGCTAGGATAATTGGAAGGACTTTTGTGCGACCCCTCATTGCGGGTAGTGTTCAATGCACCTATTAAGATCTTTATTGATACAGGATCTGTAGTCAATCTTATAACTAGCAATCTTATAACCAATTGAAACCGGGAGTGAAAATTTTGGAATCAAGTCATTACTCATTGCAAGGAGTAACAGGAAATCGGTTAAAAACATTAGGTAAGGTTGAATTACAGGTCATCTTATATAAAAATGAGCATTTGCACATTCCAGTGATAGTTGTAGAAGAATCTGTTTTCCCAGGAGACTTATTGATAGGATTTGCAACTATGCGAAAAGAGGGCATGATCATATGTCCTGCTGCGTTAGGGATCTTAGTGCAATCACAGTTAATCTTATTTTTAAATCAACCAGACATAGAGTCAGTATCTGTGATAAGAAAATCTATTGAAATATATGGGAAAGATAACAATGCTAGATTGGATGATAGTGGGGCAGAACGGTCCATTCACGAACAAATAAGACAAACAGTAAATAAAGTATCATATAGTGAACCCAACTCAGGAGTTCAAGAAATCCCAGAAAGTACCCAAAAATCATCAACTTGAAATGAAGCTTTGCTAATTGTGGAAGGTGGTGTTATAAAGTCGATATTATTACACTCTATAGGAATTAACAGTTTAGTAATTGCAGTTGAAAGGGGTCACTGTAGATAGAAAATTTAACTATTCCAGAATCAACTAGGATAAAAGGATTGGAATTGGACTCGGCTACTTATAAGACAAATAAGAACATGGTAAAAATTTTAGTGATTAGTACTTTGAATAAATACATAGTCTTAAGAAAATGTACATAAATAGGATGTCTTAAAGTTTGTACAAATAAAACCAGGGGCTCGACATATCTATATACCTGCCTACAGATTACCACATTCCAAACTAGCCATATTAGATAAACGGATCACTGAAATTTTATCGCAGGATATTTTTGAATATGGTAAAAGTGAAAGAAATATCCCTTTGATTCTGGTGCCAAAATCTGATGGCACCATGCGTCCAGTTACTGACTATAGGGAATTGAACAGATTATACCCGATAGATTACCGTTACCGGTAATAGCAGATATACTTAGGAGTTTGGGAACAGAGAATAGGTGTTTTAGCGCCATAGATATCAAGTCTGCGTTCTGGCAGATCGAGTTGCATGAAGATTCACAAGAATACACAACTTTCTCTACACCAACGGGGCACTATGCGTTTAAACGAATGTCATTCGGATTATGTAATAGTCCATTAACTTACATGATATTAATTCAGTTCTAGATGGGTTGTTAGGAAACACTGTCATTGTATTTCTAGATAATATTTTAATAGTTTCCCAAACAGCGGCTGAGCCCTTTAAGAAATCAGATTTGGTATTCTCAAGACAAGTTGAAGCAGGATTGAAAGTGAAACTTGAAAAATTTAAGGATTTTGTAGGACATAGTTATTCATTTGGGACATAAAATAGACAGACATCGTCTTAGTACAGTTATTTTAAAGGTTGAAGCAGTAAAGAGCTATCCAGTTCCGAACAATGTAGAAAAAGTTAGAAGTTTCTTGGAATTGACAGGATATTATAGGAAATTTATCAAGAATTATACAGACATAGCTAATCCATTAAATTCTTAGTTGAGGAAAGATTCAAATTTCATTTGGGGACCTACACAACAACAAACCTTTGAAAAAATTAAAAAATAAACATACAAGTTCTCCAGTTCTCATATTTCCTGATTATAATAAGGAGTTCATATTTTGAGCGGATGCGTCTGACATAAGGTTAGGAGGGATACTGATGCAAGAGAAAATGGAAGATTGAAATCGATAGCTTATACAATGAAACTTTGTAATAGTGCAAAGAGAAACTACTCTATAACAGAAAGAGAAACCTTAGCAATGATATATTCATTAGAAAGTTTTAGAGATATGATACTGATATATCCAATCAGAGTGTGGACTGATCATACAACTATTTAAAACTTATTTAAGCAAAAGAATTTTAGGGGTAGACTAGCCAGGTGGTTTACTGCACTTCAGTGTTATGAGGTTAAGTTTGAATATATTCCTGGTAGGAAGAATGTTGCAGTAGATGCATTATCTAGAAATATTAACCAACTTACGCCAGGGTTGATCAATTTCATCTGTAATATAGATGAGCTAGTTACCATAGATGAGGGAATGATAATAAAGGAACAAAGAAATGATAGAACTTGGGAAAAAGTAGTCCAAAATTTGATGAAAGCAAGAGATAATCCTCCCAAACTAACAAAATAATATAAGATTGAGGAATTTTATTTGAGTAATGGACTTATGTGAAGAAAAAAAAAGTGTAAGTGAGAAGGATATTTCTAGGGACTCAGTGAATCAGTTGGTAATTCCACAAAAAATTATACAAGAGGAATTAAAGTTACTTCATGATAGTGATTGCTTTTCACATCCAGGAAAGGATAAAACTTATAGACAAGCATAACATAAATACTTTCGGCCAGGTATGAAGAAAGACATATACGCATATATAAAAAATTACTTGAAATGTGCTGAGATAAAAGGAAATACATCTTAAACTGCTCCCATCCCGCAGAAACCTTGGGAAAGAGTTCGCTTAGATAGACTGGAGTTACCTATACCTGAAAATGGATAGAAATATGTATTTGTTGCTATTGATTATCTTTACTTTTTTTTTTTTTTTTTTTTTTTTTTTACAACCCATACCAAACAAGAGATCTAAAACAATTGCTTCTGTAATCTATTATCAGATAATCTGTGGTTTCGCTACACCTAAGATCTTAGTTTCAGATAATGGTACTGAATTTGATAACAAAATATTGGAAGAATTATCCAGATTATTTAAGATAAACAAAGTAAACATTCTGGTGAATCATCCACAAAGTAATGGAGTTGTAGAGAGGTTAAATAAGAAAATTATTACATATCTTAGTGGTTTGATAAGTTCACATAGTATAACTTGGGATAGCTGGATTCTTTGTGTTAAATGTATCCTAAACAACCAAATTAATACAGCTACTGGAGAAACACCCCATTTTATTATTTTTGGGAAAGACAAAATTCTCCCAAATGAAATCTTGATTGCAGAACAAAAAGCTGTGTATAATGTAGATGATTACATCTCAAATAGGATTCATAGATTTGAAGCTATACACCAAAGAGTTAGGGAACACATGAAAAATTATACACAAGAGATGAGAAAGCAACAACACAAAATAGTACATAAAGTAAAATTACAAATAGGAAATTTGGTCATGGTCATGGTCAAATTACACATAATTCATAATAAACTTGACCAAGTTACTCATGTTCATATAGAATAACTGATTTTCCAGATGGAAATACAATATTTTGCATTTAGAATCTAGGGAAGTGTCAATTAAACATGTAGATGATTTAAAAAGAAATAAGAACTTGTTAATGATGATAAATGTAACGCTGAGGACTGTAAAAAAAATAACTCTTTTTGAAAGAAAAGATACGCAGAAACTTTGAGTCCAGAGGAGTATCAGGAGTATGTATATAGCATTATGAGTGAATTATGTATTAATACAAATATTTTTTACAGATAAGACTGGATTTATATTGTTTATATATGTATGGTGCATGCCTGAGATGGGAAACCTAAGATACTTAGGACCTTTTGTGTGTCGGACAGATGTGCTACTTGAAGTCTTTGTCAGTCATGAAGACCTGAAGCCTTATCAATATATAAGACAACGCCATTAGGTATTGCTTTACTTTTGTGTTCTGTGAAGCACCGAAAAGTTTTACGTAGCTTTACTTGTTTGTGTACTTGACAAAAATTAAGCTATTTGTTAAACCAAGTTACATATTCTATTTTACCCCCAAAAAACTAGAAATTTATGTCCTAAGTTGAAGTCAGTTGAATATACTAACTCATCTTTGACAACTGTGAAAAGATGCAGGCACACTTTCCACTATTGCTAACATATTTAACACTGTGCATATAATTGTTGTAACATACCACACAGATATACACCTCACCATCTTTGAAAATGTGAATACATCCTCCATTGAGATCAAACACAGACCTAGGACTCAAATTGAGTGTTATTGACCGGATTCCTTGCAAGAGCTTTGTAGAGTGTATACTAAAATTAACAGAAGATAGATATAGAAGAAAAAAGAGAAAACATTTATCCACCTAGAAAGAAGATCATAATCGAAGGAAAAGAACTATAACAATGGACGATTGGAGGTATGGGGCTTACCGACTAAAATTGTGTGTGGCAGACAGGGCACACAATCATTTATTCAAATAATATCTTCCCTGCCTTGCCTTCAGCACTTTCAACTTGTGCTGTTAGTAACATTCACGTGACCGAGCGGTCTCCCACAGACCAAGTTCCTACTTCAGATGTCAGTACTACTTCCATTGACAGTAGCTCTGCTTCTTCAAGTGAGA
>NC_134798.1:16525310-16527810 GCF_046742065.1 Oratosquilla oratoria
ATCATCATCCACGGCTCAACGATGATCGTCCACGGCCCAACGATGATCATCCATGGCTCACCGATGATCGTCCACGGCTCAACGATGATTGTCCATGGCTCAAAGATAATCGTTCTTGTCTCAACGATTATCGTCTACGGCTTAACGATGATCGTCCACGGCTCAACGATGATCGTTCACGGCTCAACGATGATCGTCCATGGCCTAACGATGATCGTCCATGGCTCCACGATGATCGTCCACGGCTCAACTATGATCGTCCACGGCTGAACGATGATCATTCTTGACTCAACAGCGTCCATGGCTCAACAATGATCGTTCTTGACGCAACGATGATCGTCCATCGCTCAACGATGATCGTCCATGGCTCAACGATGATCGTTCACGGCTCAACGATCATCATCCACGACTCAATGATGATCGTCCATGGCCCAACAATGATCGTCCATGGCTCAACGATGATCGTCTATCGCTCAACGATGATCGTCCACGGCTCAACGATGATCGTTCTTGACTTAACAATGATCGTCCACGGCTTAACGATGATCGTCCACGGCTCAACGATGATCGTCCACGGCTCAACGATGATCGTCCATGGCTCAACAATGATCGTCCACGGATCCACGATGATCGTCCACGGCTCAACTACGATCGTCCACGGCTCAACGATGATCATTCTTGACTCAACGATGATTGTCCATGGCTCAACGATGATCGTCCACGGCTCAACGATGATCGTTTTTGGACTTGACTCAACCATGATCGTCCACGGCTTAACGATGATCGTCCATGGCTCAACTATGATCGTCCACGGCTCAACGATGATCTTCCATGGCATGTAACATTTTCAAAATATGTCACTTTTGAAAGGGTTTAATTTTTATTATCATCCAAGGCTTAACGATGATCGTCCGCGGCTCAACGATGATCGTCCACGGCTCAACGATGATCGTCCATGGCCTAGCGATGATCGTCTACGGCTCAAAGATGATCGTCCACGGCTCAACTACGATCGTCCACGGCTCAACGATGATCACTCTTGACTTAACGATGATCGTCTACGGCTCAACGATGATTGTTCTTGACCTTGACTCAACCATGATCGTCCATGGCCTAACGATGATCGTCCATGGCTCAACGATGATCGTCCACGGCTCAACGATGATCGTCCATGGCATGTAACATTTTTAAAATGTGTCACTTTTGAAATTGTTTAATTTTGTGTGTGTATATATATATATATATATTCAAATATATATATACATATATATATATATATATATATATATATATTTATATATATATATATATATATATATATATATATATTTATATATATATACATTTTAACAATCACAATGCACTTTAATCCGTTAACTTCGATATGCCGCCCGGGAGGGAGCACTGGGGAGAACCGATATGCCGCCCGGGCGGCACGATATTCAACCCCTTACATAAACCGCGCTAGATTTTGTAGCGCTTTCATACTTTTAGGGAAGTTTGTCTGACTTGTCCACACTACCAAGAGAATGCTACGATGCCAGTTAGTGCTTTCATACACGCGGTAGAGCGTTGATACACGTTGTCACTCGGGAGTGTTTTTGCATCTTATCGGGATTATCTACCTCAATCAGTGTGATATTAGTATAAACATGCCTCAAGGAACTAAGAGGAAGCTTTTGTATGCGAGTGACAGTGATCCATTACGCAATAGTGTATACAAAATCAGCCATGCACAGAAAGACTCATACACCTTCAACCACTCTTCCTCGTTGCCAAATCCACCAAATAATTTTTTCTGCACGTTTATGGTGTCCCTAAGAACTTGCTCTATCTATCTGGTACAAAAGATGCTTGAAACCAAACTGCGCTGATACGAACCATCGTGCAGGATCGGCTGAGCACGCCGTAGCACGCCCCCCGAGTCTGGTAGTAAAAGTTGCCGCTACTGATTCTTGCACCAGATCTAAAACTTTCGACCTTTCTCATGGCCATCCTAGAGTGGATATATGATTTTTATGTGTCTTGGCCGATGCGCCTGAGTATTCCAAAGAAGTTAAGCATAATTTTATTCAATTTGGTAAGACTCAATTTTTCGGTCATAAATTCGTCATGAGAGACGAATTGATTTGAGGGATCGTCGGATTTTACGGGTTAATTTTAAGCCATCAGCATCGGGAGACGTAATGGAGGCCGACATGCAGAAATTGAAATGCGTGTCTCTGCATGTTGGCGTCCATTAAGTCTACCGATGTTGATGGCTTAAAATTAAAGTGCATTACGTTTGTTAAAATATAACTCTAATCACTGGAACCCATTCAGTGTTGTACAAATATATTTGAACCAATAGCCGGAGTGATTGGGAAGTATGGAGTTCCAGGAAAAAATCGTAGTGGGGAATTGATGGTGGAGATGTGTCTTGAAAGACAGTTGATGATAGCAAATACAGTGTTTCGGAAGAAAGTCAACCAAAAGTACACATGGGAGAGGGTGGTGGATG
>NC_134798.1:16540310-16542810 GCF_046742065.1 Oratosquilla oratoria
ATGATAGCGGTTCTCAAATCACGCAATGATTTCAATAACATTTTGGACAGTGACATTGTACAATCAGACGCCTTCCTTCAAACATAAACATACGACCCGTTCGTAGAACAGTTCAAGAAATCATTCGCAGAGTTTGAACACTTAGGCTCTCTCTCTCCCCTATACACACTCGCTAAGACACACCTAGGAACGAGTGGTCAAGATTGCAAGTGATTTCAAACAGGAGCTCAAAGCCGCACTCACATCCTCACCCTGGGTTGAAAATGACAAAACGACCTTAGACAACGTACTCTCACTCCTCGGTTACCTAAGACTGATATCATAACTTCACCCGGAGACACTGCAGAAAACAGCCACAATATCTTTCCTTCCAGACACAACACTCGTAGACTTTCCTAGAAAGTTTTCAGACACGACCACGGCAAAAACACAGATCCAACAACAAAACCTCCCCATCGTACAGATATCCACAGTAGCACAAATCACACAATTAAACTACACCAGAGGCAGACAAATGTCACGCACACGATCACGTCAGCGATCACTCTCAAGAACACCCTTCTTTTGCACAATCTGCAACAAACCGGGACAGAGCACCAGCAGGTGTTATTACAGAAAACCAACAACCTTCTGCCAATACCACGGCCGATATTTCCATGACACAAACCAATGTCGTGTTCTAAAATCACAAAACCAGATTTCATACGCGTCTCCCCAACACTCGACTAGCGGGGACAAAGAAAAAAAAATATATATATATGACTATCGTCCCACATAGACACACACACACGACCTTACGAGACCCAGTCCCCCCCCCCCCCTACCGGTACTCACGATGACAGTTTATCAAGAATCTCCGTTTTCTATGACACTTCAAGCAACTGTCAATAACATCCAACAATTACTTTTTCTGGACACGGGCTCTCCCGTAAACGTCATGTCAAAACTTGCTTTCGACCAGTTTAGGTTCAGACACCGTAGGGTCACGATTCTAGAACCCACAGGCATAACATTAGCAAATGTAGACGTTGTTCCCTTCCCCATCATTGGCAAGATCAACTTAGATATCTCCCTACATGGAAATTGCCCTCCCATTGCCACGACAATATACGTAGCCGAATTTGTATTTCCTGCAGACATTTTATAGGGTTGACATGGATACAAGACAATCACATAACCATCTACCCTGCTAAACACGGTATTGTCTATCATAACTACTTCATACCTGCTCTGAAAACAACAAACACGCATGTCTAAACACCATAAACGCATGTCACAAACATTTACGTGGCCGAGTAACAGCATGCACAAACAAATGAAACAAACGCACAGGAGACAAACGCAGCAGACACGCCTACAACTACCACTCACCCAGGTACCTCAACACACACACGTAACAGACGCAGATTGTCAGCACAGACTTTTCAGATGCACAGATATCCTTATACTCGTGAACACATACAGGCACGCCATTGCACTTCCAGGCGAACCACTAGGTCTTACAAACATAATAGAACACCACATACCCCTTCGACAGCATGCTAAACCACTGTATATACCAGCATACAGACTGCCACATAGCAAACGCAACATTGTTGACAACATTATTACAGACATGCTCGCCCAAGACATTATAGAGCCAAGTTTGTCCCCTTGGAATTTCCCCCTCTTCATTGTTCCTAAACACGACGGCTCCTTCCGCCCTGTTGTAGACTTTCGTGAGCTCAATAAACTCACTATTCCTGAAAGATATCCTATACCTCATTTGCAAGATTTATGATATTCCATAGGTGAACCCAACACTGTCTTTTCCACTCTCGTCCTCATGTCGGGGTATTTCCAATACCTCTCGATGTTGAGCCAAAGTCATTAACAGCCTTTAGTACCAACACGGGTCACTACCATCTCAAAAGATTGGCCATGGGACTCGTCTCTGCTCCCTTTGTGTTTTCTAGATTGATGTACAAGGTCCTAGAAGGACTCATAGGGAAATATTTTCATTTACTTAGACGACATAATCGTTGCCTCAAAGTCACTCACCGGACACCTTTCCACACTTGTAACTGTCCTCTCAAGGCTAGCCGCGGCATGTCTCAAACTAAAACTCAAGAAGTGTCCCTTCCTCAAATGGAAATACGTTTCCTAGGACACGTCCTCAACTATCAAGGTGTCATCACCTCTCAGGACAAAGTTAAGGCTGTCCTAGACTTTCCACGCCCTACCTCCACCGAACATGTCAAGTCATTCTTGGGTTTATCAGGTTTTTACAGGCGTTTCATTGAGGGCTATGCTTATACTGCATCCCCATTAACAGCCATTCTAAAAAAGGATACAACCTTTACATGGACGCCTGAATACCACACAGCTTTCTATAACTTAAAACAAGCTCTCACAACAGCTCCTGTCGTTGCATTTCCAAATTTCTCAAAACCTTTCACACTCTGTACAGATGCTTCTTACAAAGGAATCGGTGCAGTGCTGATGCAACAGCATGAGTCAA
>NC_134798.1:16547810-16560310 GCF_046742065.1 Oratosquilla oratoria
AAAGGGTAATCCTACGGATCAGAGCCTCATATCATTTTGTCTATAATAGAGAAAATCTTTAATCATTGAGAAATTATGCTACTTTATAGTACTGCGACTGTCCCTCCGTTATGCTGTCACACCTTCACTTTATACTATTCTGTACCACTTCCTTGAGTTTACATTTCCATTTTCGACATTCCACTATGGTGGGAGACAAAAGAATCATGTCACTGAGTCTTATCAGTAGAGTCGTAGAACCAGCTAAAATGGGACGAAATATTTTGGATATATTCCTTTGGGAAGTCGAGGAATAAGAGGGCCTGGGAGGAGTTTTCCAACCAGAACCCTAAAATTTTGGTCATTTAATGTGCGTGGGTGTGGTACAGATGAGAGTAAAACGAAAGTATAGGCAGAATATTTGTGAGAAGGAAGAGTGATGTATTAGCATTAAGCGAAACTATATTAAAAGGAAGGGGTAATTTGAGTTTGGAAGTGTAGTGGGAAATGTGTCGGGAGTGAGGAGAGGAAGAGGAAGGGAAGGGGTGAATATACTAGCAAATAAGGAGGTAGGTAAGTGAGTTGTTGAGTGGAAGAAGGCTTCTTCAGGGGTAGTGTGGATGAAGCTGAAAGTGGGAAGGGAAACGTGGGTCTTTGTAAGTGCATATGGACCTGATAGAGAGAATAGTGTAGAGGAAATGGAGGCTTTTTGGGCAGATTTAAATGAGTGGATAGAGTTTTGGGAGGAATGTCAATGTAGTGGTATTGGAAGATCTCAATGCTAGAGTAGGGGATGAACCAATGGATGAAGTTGTTGGGAATTGTGGAGTTCCAGAAGAAAATCGTAGTGGACATTTAACGGTGGAGATGTGTCTAGAAAGAGAGTTAATGATAGCTAATATAGTGTTTCGAAAAAGAAAAAACAAGCATAATTACACATGTGAGAGGATGGTGAATGGAAAGGTGGTTGATAAGGCATTAATGGACTATGTTGTGGTATCCAGGGAAAGAATAGGATGAGGTCTGGATGTCCATGTTCTTAGGGGAAAGAGAAGGGTAATATCAGATAATTTTTTGGTAGAAGGTAAGTTGAGAGTGGAGGATAAATGGAGAAGGAGAAGCAAACTGTTTCAGTGAGAAGGAAAAGGAGGATGAGTACAAGGAGAAGCTGAGAAAAATGCGGGAGGAAGTGAAAGATAGATTAGAAGTAGGTGTGGAACAGGAATGGGGGTGTTTTAAAGAGTAAATGACAAAGTGTTCAAAGATGGTGTGTGGAACAAGAAGGATGGGAGGGAATAGAAGGAAGGGTACTCAGTGGTTGGATGATGAAGTGAAGAAGGTAGTAGAAGAGAAAAAGCGAGCATTCACGGATTGGTTGGAAATTATGAGGAGAGAAAAATATGAGAGGTATAAAAAGAAGAGAAGCAAAGCAAAAGATAAAGGAGGCAAAATGGAGAGCTGGTGTAAAATGAGGGAGGAGTATGACAGAAAATTTTGAAAGCAATAAAAACATGTTATGGGAGGAAATCAAGAGAGGAAGGGGAGGTGAGTCAAGTAAAAAAGAAAAGGTGACAGGCACAGAGAGACAGATCTTAACGGAAAAGGAGGCGGTAAAGGTAAGATGGGCGGAGTGTTTTAGAGAGCTGTTGAATGTGGAGGAGGATAGGGAGGGATTGGTGGTAACAGTGGGAGGCACTAGGAAAATGACGGTGATGGCAGAAGAAAATGGAGAAGTAAGAAAAGATGAGGTGAAAGTAGCTCTGAAAATGATGATAACATATAAGGTACCTGGATGAGATGGTGTCCCGCGGAGTGTCTGAAGAAGAGAGGTAGAGTAATAGTGGTCTGGCTTGTGAGGTTATTTAATTTATGTCTAAGGGAGGATAGAGTAATGTATGACTGAAATATTGCCTGTATATTTTTGTTTTACAAGGGAAAAGGAGACAAACGTGAGTGTAGTAGTTTCAGAGGGTCAGTTTGCTGAGTGTGGTTGGGAAGGCTTATGGAAGGGTTTTAATTGAGGGGATTAGGAGAAAAACAGAGGGAGTAATTGGTGAGGAACAGTGTGGGGTTAGGAAAGGTAGGGGTTGCGTGGATCAGATTTTTATGGTAAGGCAGATATATGAGAAAGCTTTAGGAAAATGTAATTTTTTTTATGAATTTGGAAAAGGCTTATGACAGGGTAAATAGGAAGGCACTGTGGAAGGTTTTGCATATATATGTATATATGGGAATAGGGGAAACCTGTAAATGGGAGTGGTTTGAGGTAAAGGTGGGACTGTGTCAGGGATGTGTTATGTCGCCGTAGCTGTTCTATGTATATATGGACAAGGTGGTGCATGAAGTAAAGGCGAGGGTAATGGGTAGGGGACTGGAGATGGTTAAAGAAAATGGAAAAAAAGTGGGAGATGTGCCAGTTGTTGTTTGCTGATGACACTTCGCTTGCAGCAGGACCAGAAGAAGGATTAAAGGATTTAGTGACAGAACTTGGGAAGGTATGTGATTGTAGAAAGTCGAAGGTAAATGTGGATAAAAGAAAGGTGATGATATGTACATAAGGAAAAGATGGCAGTGAATTGTAAGTCTAAAAGGAGAGAGGATGGAAGAAGTGGATAGCTTTAGGTATTTGGGGTTACATGTCGTAGGAAAGGGAGGAGCGAAGGTAGAGGTAAATTGTATATTGAGAGAAACAAGTAAATGTCTTGGGGGATTAAAAAGTGTAATGAGATATAAGTACCTGGGAATCGATGCAGAGATGCTTGTATGAAGGAGTGATTGTGCCGATGGCATTGTATGGGGAGCCTTAGAATTTAAGCGAGGCAGAGAAGAAAAATTTAAATGTGTTTGAGATTAAATATCTGAAAAACATGGTAGGGGTTACCAGGTTGGATAGAATGACAAACATGGAGGTGAGGAGGAAACCGGGAGTGGAAAAAGAGATGGAAGATAGGGCTGATGAAAGATTGTTGGAATGTTTTGGACACATGCAAAGGAAGAGTGATAAAAGACTAGTAAAGAGGTGTGGAAGGCAGAGATTGGGGGAGTGAATGTGAGGGGACGATCAAGGATGAGATTGATGGTTGGATAAAGGGGGCGTTGAGAAAGAGGAGGGTTTCTGTTGAGGAAGGAAGGAAGAAGGTAGGAGATAGTGATGAGTTAAGAATGACTATATAGATAATACTATTATGCAAGGAAGGGAGGGGCGTGGGATGGGGATAAGGGGTGCTTATATATGAATGATATTTTGATGCAGCCCGTAGGGACTTCTCCCCGTCTTTTCTTTTTCTGCATACGGGAATGATAGAGTGTTGGAGGGGTCCCGGATTAAGTGAGGGAAGTAGCCTTGCTGTCGAGTTGATGTACTGTGCCTTGCTACATTGCTTCTGATCCAACGCATTAGGCGGGATACAGGGATGACTCGTCATCCATGAGGAGCTAGGATGAGAGGTGAGGAAAAGGGTGTTTGGTAGTGGAATGGGTGGGAGTAGGCACGTGACTTTGACTCTACTGTCTCTCTTATAAGGGGATGTAACTCTTGATATATATATATATATATATATATATATATATATATATATATATATGTATATATATGTACACACACACACACACACACACACACACACACACACACACACACACACACACACACACACACACACACACACACACACACACACACACACACACACACACACACACACACACACACACACACACACACACACACATATATATATATATACATATATATATATATAATTCCTGCTAAATGCTAAAGCATAAGTGGCGTCAATGATTTTAAGAGAACATTTCTCTAACTCTCTGTATTTCCTTTTTTCTTCATAATTCAAACTCTGAAGGAAATAGTAAAAGGCTTCAGAATGTTGATTCATTTTACCGACAGCTGTTTCAACCATTACAAATGGTCATCTTCAAGGTAATACAATACATCAAGACAAACATGGGTATATAAGGCCGAGTAAAAACGCTCTACTCCACCAAGACGGAAAGAGTAACCGGGACAACTTCCCGATGTGGGATTCCGTTTCGGAAGTCTAGACACAATCCCCATGTGGGTTTTTGTCCCGTGATGACGGTCTGTATTTTCTATTGGAGGGGAGGACATAATCAAATGATATCTGTACATTTAAGATAGGCTTTTGTAAAGTGATGCTCACTGCCTCAGCTACTACTAAACTTCCATAATTGTTATCATGGTGGATGATTGTTGTATCTCTTATGAGATCTACTAGGGGCCATCCACCAACATTTTGTCGATGCCCACGATAAAAAGACGCCCCTAGTGTGTGTGTGTGTATTCACTTGGTCTTTGGATCACGTGTTGGACTCGTGATCGACAGCTATTTCCCTCCCGGAAGAGAGCTCAGAGCTCGTAGGTCCGATCTATGGGTAATGCTATGAACTTGCACACACACACACACCCAACTCCCCGCCCACGAGAGTCAGAGTAACGACCCGAGGCACAGCGATACCGAAATAATTTCGGCCCTGGGCAGGATTCGAACTGGCTACTGTGTGTGTATTCACTTGGTCTTTGGATCACGTGTTGGACTCGTGATCGACAGCTATTTCCCTCCTGGAAGAGAGCTCAGAGCTCGTAGGTCCGATCTATGGGTAATGCTATGACCTTGCACACACACACACCCAACTCCCCGCCCACGAGAGTCAGAGTAACGACCCGAGGCACAGCGATACCGAAATAATTTCGGCCCTGGGCAGGATTCGAACTGAGTACTGGGAGCACTTCTACTTCCCAGTTCAGCGCTCTACCAACCGTGCCACCGAGTCGGTGTGTGTGTGTGTGTGTGTGTGTGTGTGTGTGTGTGTGTGTGTGTGTGTGTGTGTGTGTGTGTGTGTGTGTGTGTGTGTGTGTGTGTGTGTGTGTGTGTGTGTGTGTGTGTGTGTGTATGTGTGGCAAAAATCAGGTGATAATTACAAAGCTAGAGAGGTAATTGGTTATATGAAGATACGTATATTTACATTATACATGTATATTTATATACAGTATATATATATATATATATGTATATATATATATATATATATATGTATATACATGCATATATATACATATATATATATATATATATATATATACTATATATATATATATATATATATATATAGATATACATACATATAACATAGACTGAGCGGGTTAGGGCGTCGTTCCTTGCGGCGAAGGTCGAGAGGTGTTAGCGTGGCGTAGCGAGTGAAACACGTCTGTGTTTTTCTTCTTTAATTTTAAATCCTACCCTGAATACAATCACTGCTGGCAGCCCAGAAGAAAACTCTGGAGGCACCAGGTCTTCATAGCTAAGTTACAGAAAGGGGCATTCCCCGCAAGGGAGTTAGCCAATAAAAAAGTATGGTAGTACAATTGGAAGTATACAAACGCGGGAAAGTATTTGTACAACACTGAATGGGTCCCAGTGATTAGAAATACATTTTAACAACCGAAATATAAAGACATGCAAATAAGTATAACTCTACTTCAGTCTGTATCATCTGAGGGGCGGCACTTCTATGTTGGTACGAGGTGAGTGTCCTTGTCAGTCTGCGGATGAGACCCTTCGCCGAGGTCCTGGGGCCCGCACGTAGGAATCCGGTTGCTGGGCAGTCCGCTACATAATGGCTCAGCGTGTTGGCTCCTGCTGCTCCGCAGTGTTTACAGCCCACCGGTTGTCCATTCATCTCCTGGAGGAACCAATATCCTAGCCGGAGGCAGTGGAGGATTACCTCCTCGGCCATGGAGAGTCGCACTCCAGGGGTCAGTTGTTCACAGTACAGAGAAGAATGACCAAAATGATACATGGACTCGGAAATTTGCCTTACGGAGAGAGGCTTAGGCACCTAAACTTACACTCTCTGGAAAGACGCAGAGTGCGGGGTGATCTAATAGAAGTGTTCAAGTGGATCAAAGGCTATAACAAGGGTGATGCAAACAAGGTCATCATAATAAAACAACAGGGCAGGACTCGCAGCAATGGGTATAAACTGGACAAATTTAGATTTAAGAAGGAAATAGGCAAGAATTGTTTACTAATAGGGTGGTCGATGAATGAAATAAACTTAGTAACCATGTAGTGTGCGCTGAAACTATCAGTTGTTTAAAAAAAAAACGATTAGACAACTTTATGGATGGGGAAGACAGGTGGTGATGGATTCGGAGCTGGCTAGTGTAGGCTTCATGGTCTCTTGTAGTCTCCTTTATTCTTATGTTCTTATGTTATGTTCTTATGCTGTGGCACCATGATACGACCGAGCTGAGGGCCTTTGAACTGCCAGCCTTCTGTGTGCTAACAGCTCCCTCTTGGCCATCGTTCTCGCTGCAAATGCCGAGATCTCTGTCCGGCTCGGGAGGACACTAAGGGTTGATTCACACTATCGGTCCGGTCGCGCTCCACTCCCGCTACGCTCTCGGACCGGTCCAATATTGTCTCATTAATTTCAATGGAAGCATTCACACTGGCGTTCTCGCTCCAGTCTCGCTCCGGTCACGGTTCCGTCAAAATATATTTTTACCGGGACTGGACCGGACTGGACTGGACCGTGAGCGCCAGTGTGAACTCAGTTGCCACGGTCCTGCTCCACTCCAGTCGAGATTCAGCCTTCATATAAGCAAGTAGTGTTACCCTCTGTCCTACCAAACCATGGATAATCCAAAGGAAACACCACAATGGGATAATGAGAAAGTTAGAAAAATGATAAAAATACATTTTCTTTTTATTTATCACTGATACAATGACAATGCGTACAGCGAGGATATTCATAAGCACCAACTGAATACAATATAACTTACAAAACTTACTTTAATTTTGTGGATTTATATGAAATGCTAATAGAATTAGTCAAAAGGTAAACCAGAGCTGTATGACCTGACTTCGCTGCACTACAGTGATAATGTTTGCATACTTATCATATTGCCAAGGTACTGAGAGAAAAAAATACACATTATTAACCGAAGAAAGAAATTCCATATGTATAATAACAACCTATTATCCACTGCGGAAATGCATCTCCTTAGCTCACTCAACCAATATTCCCACACAAGTTTGTTTGTCTACTTATATCTTATCATTTTGCCAAGGCATTGAACCAGCTGGGGAGCTGAAATAATCTTTCAGTGTTTCTCTCGCGCCAAAAGCCTCCTTTGTAGCATTTCCCCCTCTTCCTCTCATTGGACGTACTGTGTTTGATGGAGGCATGACAACAGTATCTGGTAATGCAACAGCATTTGGGTGTATCAGATTGTGAAGTATGCATGTTGTTGTAATGATTGCATTAGCGTTAGAAGGCATAGCTTTAAGTTTCCTTAAATATATTCTGAAGGTTTGCACTAGAATACCAAATGTGCACTCAACTATCCTCCTGGCTCTAGATAATCTATAATTAAAAATCCTCTTCTCTATCTTATGTTCAGTCTGTGAACCTGGGTAGGGCCTCATCAAATTTCTCTTCAGCGGGAAAGCCTCATCTCCCACTATAACGTATGGTGCAAGCACATCAGTGCCAGGAAGTGCAGCATCTTCTTGTACATTTCAAGTCATCCTCAATTTTGGATAGTGTTTTCTCAAATGTTCCTTTGTTCATTCTGAAATAGCTGTGGAATTTACTCTCATCATCAATAAGACGAGGATACAGAGTATGAAATTCTCCTTCAGTCTTCCTATCTTGCAACATAGGATGAACCCACAATCTCTTTCTTTTTCTATTTTGTTTTCCTTCTTCTTCTTCTTCTTCATCAAGTGCAATAGCGAATATTGCCAACTCGGCGTCAGAAAAGTCACACTTCCTTCGTAACTGATGGTAAGACTTCTACTGGTATCGAGGGAGGGGCGATGACGGGAGCGAGAGCGGACCGTACGTGTGAATGCCTCAGAACCGAGAGCAGACCGAGAGTGGAGCGTGACCGGACCGATAGTGTGAATCAACCCTAATCCCGCCGTCCATGGCTCCTGTGGCTGCTCTTCTAGCCACTCTGTCTGTTGCTTCATTGCCTTGGATTTCGATGTGTCCCGGCACCCTGTTCAGGACGACTAATCTCTCCTACTAACGGAGGGCCTTGAGCTGAAATAACAAGTCATTAGATGTTTGCGGTGATTGTGATAGTCTTCAGAAACTAATTGTAGTAAATCTAGACTGTCGGTATGTACAGCTACATTACTCTGGTGGGTGTTGAGTGCATGGGTCAATGCTAGACCCACGGCGTTGAGCAGTGAATGCCCAACACCCTTACTCCCTGTTGTGAGTCCTTTGTGACGAATGCTGCACCTGCCACGTTGTGTTCAGCATCCACAGATCCGTTCATGAAATACACCACTCAGTTTTCAGTGGCGACGGATCTCATCGTGTCCTCTGCGTCCGCCCGCAGCCGCGGCAGCGGCGTATCGTACCTCGACGCTATAATTGATATTGTGGCCGGCAGATTCTCCCAGTGGGGAGATTGCACGTGACCTTCAACCGGCACATCCTTGATTTTGTAAAGGATAAGGTCGTGTAGGTGAAGGTTCATTATGTGGTGTGCAAGCTTGGCTGACCACCTCTTCTCTGAGAAGAAATCAGGATCGTACCGTAGGAACGAGTCATGTTCCCTCTGAATGACTCTGGTGGCGAAGGCTACCACCTGTCCAGAGATTCTCGCACTGATAGGTAGCAGTCCCGTTTCTTGCTGCATATTAACAACCAGTGTCCAGCTCTGCGCGCCAAGTATTACGCGCAGCGCCTGGTTTTGCACTGCCTCCAATCCGGTCAACCGAGACTGATACACCAGCCAGGGTAATGTTGGCATAGTCTATCAGCGAGCGAATTGTGCTGATGTAAAATGTCCGGAGGACAGTGCTGTTCGTTCCTGCTTCTCTGGTTGCTGGATCGTGCAGAGTTTATATATACGCTTGGTAGCTTATGAAGGTATGCGAGCGTGGCGCGCTGAGAAAGCCGACCGTGAAGCGCTATGCCCGCTGAGGTTTTTGCCCAGGTGAATCTGCCAGCCTTACTATTGATGTTGGGACGGGTTGTGATATATGCACCTTCTATGAATTTCCTGGTATTCTCATCCATACCTTTGCGTTATAACCCAGCCTTGTTCCATTGTGGACGAATCTCCACACCTCCCTCTAATTCTAATTTTACTTTTAATTTTATTTCTCCGTAAACATGCCCGGTTTTGTGGACAAATCTGGACACCTCCCTCTAAGTTTAATTTTACTTTTAATTTCATTTACCTGTAAATATGTTACATGGATTTTTTATATATATTCACATCTCAACCTATTGTCTATACTATTATTTGTTCTCTCGCCGTCAAAAAGGCTCCGCTACTTCAGGAAGTCTGTTTCGTCGGCCGGAATCAGGGTATGTCTCGTCCATTGTCAAGGTGAATGTACACCCGCTTAGAGGAAACGGCCTTCTATGCGTAGAATACACACACAAGCATATGGAAAATAAAATCACGACTACACGCACAAACATCTATATAAGCTTTTTCTTCTACTGAAATTATTTTAATTTCTAACTTTCTCTCCTACCGCATCTTCTCATTTCAGTTTACCTACCACTAAAAATCTTTCCAACTTTTCTGTCTGTCCCTACGACTAATCCTTCTACTCCCTTTCTAAGTTTGTTGGTGTAGGTTAAGACGAATAGATATTCCTGAAGTAACCTCAAAGTTACATATATTGATCTCAGACTCTAACTCCAAGTCTCATACCCAGCCCGCCTAAGCCACGACTCCACGTAATAAATACCCGTAAGAATAGCCCGGTGACAATAGCCATATGTTATACACAACTATCTTTTCATTTTCATGCAGACATCTCTTCCCCTCCTACAACTACCAATCCAGTGCGAGCGGGTGGTCTGTCCTAGGTAGTCCATAGTCCATAGTCCTTTGAAAAAGTCAGTAGACGAAACGTCAGGTATAAACGCTTCACTCCCAGTCCGTGTTTCCTTTGCTGTGCTTAAATAAATGGGCAGTGACTTAAACAACTGGGGATCATTCACACTTGTGTACACACTAACGGCTAATCATGGGGGGATGGCTTGAGCATAAAGTTCGTGTGTACAAAAATAACTCGAGCATACATATATTAGAAATTGCGCTTAAATTGTACCTATCTAAATGGCTGAGTCGGTTAAGTCACTGTCCATTTATTACGTATCGGCTAGGTTCGAGTTTTCAGCCTGACAGTATCTCTGCTTCTGAATATGCTTCCATCGAGCTACATACTCCTGTTAGTCTCGATCGTGTTTGCAAGGAATTAAGATTGAAATAAGGCTAATAATAGTGGAGATGGGTTGAGTATAAAGTTCGTGCATACGTATGTAACTCGAGCATAGATACTGTATATGAAAAATTGTGTTTAACTTGATGGCCGAGTCGGTTAGGTCACTGTCCATTTATTACGTATCGGCAAGGTTTGACTACTCAGTTTGACAGCGTCCCAGGTTCCGAATATGCTCCTCTAATCTCGATCGTGTTTGCAAGGAATTAAAATGGATATAGCTTATTGTGGTTGATACTATGAATATATATATATATGTATATATGTACATATCTATAATGCATATAGATATATACTGTATGTATATTTGCATGTAAGTATATATGTATATATATGTATATGTATATATGTATGTATAGGTGCTGATGTAATCGGCCTGCTAGAGGCTGCACAGCTGTAATACTTGGACAGCGAGAAGAGAGAGGCAACATTCACCCAAGATGATATATCAATTACACTTCCCAATTATGATCACCATAGGTTTGGCGCAACCCATGATCAAGAAGACTTTAATAAACTACCAAAATGCAAAATAGCAGAAATACTCAGAAGATATTGAGAAAGAACTTGAACAGTTTGAAATAGAACAACTCCCATCCCTGGATAAAGCCTTAAAAAATGTAATTACTATCCAGAAAGCAAGTAAAAAACACATACCCTACATACTCAGAAGATTCAAAAGAATCAATCCCAACTTATCATATCAAAAGAAATCAATCTCACGAAATAAGAAAAAACAACAACAAAAAACAGCTAAACAATAACATAACAAAACAAATTTATAATAAAAAGAAAGAAAAATGAATAACTAATATACAAGACTGATAGAAAGATTGCCAATGGGGAAAAAATCGAAAGCAGCAAGAAACAAAGAAAATAGAGCATGAAACCCCGAACCCAACCCACCCAAGGGCCAATTACAGCATCCAAGTACAAAATGTCATCACCTAAACAACAATGTGACATCATAAACATGCATTCCTCTAAATCTAGCTTCAAGCCCATTACACTAGGAAACAGGAAATTTGTTATAGAAATGCGTAAAATCAAACCTAATAAAAAAAATGCCACGCATACTTTTCACACAGAAAAAAGAAAAAAAAATCCAAAACGGAATGTCTAGACAAGACCATAAACACCCAAGCCAAATTGCCATAAGAGCCTTAACTGATATTTTCAAATACTCCTGGTTAAAGAACAACATCCCAAAGAACTGGAAAAGTGCTATCTTGAAACCAAGCAGACCGTAGGAGGACCCTACATCATATAGACCAAGTTGATGGAAATGTAGGCTGCTACAAAAATCTCATATCTTCCCCAATCAACATGAATTCAAAGAGGGCCACTCTTTAAGCACTCTAACTAGATGATAACCCTCCCCTTTCCCTTTTATCCACCCAAAGAAAATAAAGAGCAGACAATAAGAAATCCCTTCGGACCGTGTCAATATCTCATCCATCCACAACCACTTTCCATTCACACCTGTTTCTTGCCCTCTCCCTCCCCTGCCCTACTGAAGGCCCATTCACAAAATCCATCCACCTCAATGTCACTCCATCCACCTTTGCCTTAAACACTCCTTTTGCTATTCTTTCTCCACTCATTCTTTCCATATGCCCCCCCCCACTCTATTCACCTCCTTATCTCTCACTTTATTAATTTTCATAACCCCCAACTAATTTGTCAAACATTTCATCTTGAATATATTTAGATTCAATATTTCTGTCTCCCTTGCATTTCAAGTCTCTGGCCCATATAATGTCGTGGGCATAATCGATAGGTGAATCTCCTCCCTCTTTGACAGAGGTCAAAGAAGCTGTAAGTTGAAAAGTCGAAAGACAGTTGTCATCTGCCACATCAGTGCGGATTTGCTAAAAGCTGGAGGCGAAGTTATGATCTGCTGTTTGCATGCGATACTGTCTGCTGCCTGGCAGTCCGGTACCATTCCCTCTGACTGGAAAAAGTTCTAGTTGTTTTTATCTGGAAGGGGAAAGAGAACCGATAGGATTGCAACAACTACCGCGGCATTACATTGCTTAGTGTGCCAGGTAAGGTGCTTGTCCGTCTATTGGTGCCACTAGTTCGTTCACATCTGCTAAAGTTTTAGAGGCCTGAACAGTCTGGGTATGCGTAAGGTAAGTTAAGAAATGATCGGATTCTAGTGTTTTGTATTCTTGTGGAGCGCCGACGTGAGTTTCAACAGGGGGTTCTTGC
>NC_134798.1:16565310-16570310 GCF_046742065.1 Oratosquilla oratoria
ATGTCTGAAAAAGGGAGGTTCAGTGATGGTGGACTGGTTGGTGAGATTATTTAATGTTTGCTGGAGAGAGGGTAGAGTACCGGAGGACTGGAGAAGTGCCTGTATAGTTCCTCTTTACAAGGGAAAAGGGGACAAGTGTGAATGTAGTAGTTTCAGAGGGATTAGCCTGTTGAGTGTAGTAGGGAAGGCTTATGGGAGGATCTTATTTGAGAGGATTAGGAGAGGAACAGAAGGAGTAATTGGTGAGGAACAGTGTGGATTTAGGACAGGTAGAGGTTGTGTAGATCAGATCTTTGTGGTAAGACAGATATGTGAGAAAGCTATAGGAAAGGGGAAGGATTTTTTTGGGCTTTTATGGATCTGGAAAAGGCTTATGATAGGGTAGACAGAAAGGCACTGTGGGAGGTTATGCAGATTTATGGGATAGGAGGAAAGCTTTTGGGAGCTGTCAAGAGTTTTTATGAGAGTAGTAGAGCATGTGTTAGGATTAGAAATGGAGAGAGTGAGTGGTTTGAAGTATAGGTGGGACTTCGTCAAGGATGCGTTATGTCGCCCTGGCTGTTCAACTTATACATGGATGGGGTGGTGCGAGAGGTGAATGCTAGGGTAGTGAGTCAGGGATTGGAGATGGTTAAAGAAAATGGAGAAAAGTGGGAGGTGAGCCAGCTGTTGTTTGCGGACGACACTGCGCTTGTGGCAGGGTCAGAGGAGGGATTGAGGAAGCTGGTGGCAGAGTTTGGGAGAGTATGTGATAGAAGAAAGCTGAAGATAAATGTGGGTAAAAGTAAGGTGATGAGATGTACAAGGGGTGAAAGTGGCAGTAGACTGGAATTGAACATTAAGGGAGAGCGACTGGAGGAAGTGGATAGTTTTAGATACTTGGGTGCAAGTGTAGCAGGAAAAGGTGGAGTGAAGGTGGAGGTAGAATGTAGATTGAGAGAAGCGAGTAAATGCCTTGGTGGTTTAAAGAGTGTAATGAGGAATAGACATTTGGGAATGGATGCGAAGAGGAGACTGTATGAAGGAGTGATTGTGCCAACAGCACTGTATGGGGCAGAAACGTGGAACATAAGAGAAGAAGAGAGAAGGAGTTTGAATGTGTTTGAGATGAGGTGTCTGAGAAGTATGGTGGGGGTTACTAGGCTGGATAGAGTGAGAAATGAGGAGGTGAGGAGGAGAACAGGGGTGAAAAAGGATTTGGGAGATAGGGTTGATGAAAGAATATTAGGATGGTTTGGACACATGGAAAGAATGAGTGAAGAAAGACTAGTAAAAGAGGTATGGAAGGCAGATGTGGAGGGAGTAAACATGAGGGGACGTCCTAGGATGAGGTGAATGGATGGGGTGAAGGGGGCTTTGGGGAAGAGGGGAATGTCTGTTGAGGAAGGAAGGGAGAGGACGGAAGACAGAGGTGAGTGGAGAATGGTTGTATATGGATGATGTTGTGACTGTGTAGTATGTGTGAGTAAATTTTGACGCAGCCCGAAGGGATTTCTCCCCGTCCTCGCCTTATATGCAAAGGGGGACGGAGAGGGGGGGTCGCCGATTAAATGAAGCGGCCTTGCTGTGGATGTACTGTGTCTTGCGACACTGCTTCTGACCCAGGGCGGTGGGCAGGGTGCAGGGATGACCCGTCATCCAGGAGGTGCTCAGATGAGAGGGAGGGTGGGAGGGGTGTGGAGTGTATTTAGGGATGAAATGGGTGGGAGTGTTTTTATGCCTTTCCCTTTTTGGCTACCTCCCTTGGAAGGGGGAAAAAGCCTTGGTATATGTATGTATGTATGTATTATTATTATTATTATTATTATTATTATTATTATTATTATTATTATTATTATTATTATTATTATTATTATTATTATTATTATTATTATTATTATTATTATTATTATTATTATTATTATTATTATTATTATTATTATTATTATTATTATTGTCATTATCATTATTATTATTATCATTATTATTATTATTATTATTATTATTATTATTATTATTATTATTATTATTATTATTATTATTATTATTATTATTATTATTATTATTATTATTATTATTATTATTATTATTATTATTATTACTATTATTATTATTTAATTCGTTTATCTATTTATCTTTATTATTATTATTATTATTATTATTATTATTATTATTATTATTATTATTTTTTTTTTTAAGAATTCCACCGACATTTTCTACTCACCACAACGAGCTCCCGAGTAATCAACCCTACGTGCACACCATTCAGTCCAGCGGCGAAACAGACGCTTCGTATTGTTTACTTGTTCACGTAACGATATTTTACATTATACGTCATATTCTTGTTTTCATTATGCTGTTGCCAGAGATATTCATAAGAATGCTATAATCTCTACAGTACATGTTGCTTATATACATCAAGTTGATCTAGAGAAGCTAAAATTACAATCATAGACACAAATACAAATCGATACATAAATGAATAGATTTACATATATGCCAATAAACATTTATAAATGAATAAACACATATACAATAAATAAATAAGTAACTGCATAAATAGATACATAATTAACAATTCAATAAGCAACTTAAAGATTTTGATTCACGAATTAATAGATACATAAGTGAATTGATAAATATATATGAAATCATGATATAAACACATAAATATCGTACCCAAACCCCAAAGTTCACAATACTAAGACGCGATAAAGAAGAGCAACATCATTTTTACAAAGACATACTATTAGATACACAATATATCTTCTATGCACGTTGCTTGTATATTATGCTAATTCAATAGGACAATAACGTAACATAACCTCCAACAAGCATATTTCGGAGACAGTAAAAATGTCTGTCATTAACACCCTCCACCACCACCTCAAAACAACACCCAAGTGACATTCATACAGACTTCCATTCAGTCACCCAGAGCCAATACACAGAAAAATAAACCAATAAAGCTCCCAGAGTACAATGACAGGCACCACAATAAATAAATCAATACATCTAAGTAGATAAATGCAATATCAATGGATATTCCTGTCCCCAGAGACGTGAAGACATCATACTCCTCAGAGGAGAACTGGAACTTACGATCTCTCTTACCAAACCTATTATCTATAAACAAATCCTCTCTATATTTCTTCAGATCGTAAAGACCTAGGAATGAAATACAGACAATCACATATCAATACAATATATAGTGCTCCAAAAATAATGATATAGACCACACAGCAATACCATATATACTAACACAGATTACAAACCCAAACTTTTATAATTTAAAGTATTTATATAATGCTACCATCTCAAATATACATTATCTTAAACACAAATTTTTATATAATGAACATATCCACGGAGGAAATGAAACAGTAAATAACTTAAAGAAATTCACAATAGAAATACATAAGTAATGGGAGAATAGCAGAATACCTCATAAACATTCAAGAACGACACAACCTAATGATGAAACATTAACAACTTCCCACAACAAACACATACAAACAAATATAACCCATATGTCAAAAGACTTTCAAAGTTTAGTAAAAGTTATATTTGAATACACACACACACACACACACACACACACACACACACACACACACACACACACACACACACACACACACACACACACACACACACACACACACACACACACACACACACACACACACACACACACACACACACACACACACACACACACACACACATACACACACACACACACACACACACACACACACACACACACACACACACACACACACACACACACACACACACACACACACACACACACACACACACACACACACGCACGCACGCACACACACACACACACACACACACCACACACACACACACACACACACACACACACACACACACACACACACACACACACGCATATATATATATATATATATATATATACATATACATATGTGTGTATATATATATATACATATATATATATATATATATATATATATATATATAATCAGCCATCCTGAGTCTACTGCTGAACATAGGCCTCCTTCATAGCATTCCATGATTCACATGAGCGCGACAACCTCTGCCACGTCACTCCCGCAAACTTCTTAATCTCATCTCTCCACCTCCTGTTTGGTCTCCCTCTTCCACGCTTTCCATCTCGCGGCGTCCACTCAGTAGCACACTTGTTCCATCGCTCATCAGTCGTTCGCATCAACTTACCTGCACAATTCCACTTCCTCTCTTTTACCGCCTCTACAATATCTTTCACTCTAGTCTGCTCTCTCACCCAACTTGCTCTTTTTCGGTCTCTGCTTTGTTTCCGCGTCTTCGTTAGATTCCAAGACTCACGCCAGTAGATCATTGTTAGCAGAATGTACTGCTTGTAAAATTTACGTTTGAAACATAAAGGTAGAGAGCCTCTCAGGATTTTATCATATTTACCAAACACTTTTCAACCAATTGTAATACGTCTTTTTATTTCATTATCATGATATTTCGTCACTTTCACCTTCTGGCCTAAATAATTATACTCTTCAACTTCTTCAAGACTCTCACCATTGTTTCTAATCTCTTTGAACTTTCGTGTTGAACATTACTTTAGTTTTACTCTCATTCATTTTTAAACCTACTTTGAGATTTTCTTTGTTCAGATCACTCAGCATATCTTGCAAGTCCTCTGCTCTTTCTGAATATATATATATATATATGTTATATATATATATGTATATATATATATATGTTATATATATATATATATATATATATATATATACTGTATATATATATATATATATATATATGTATGGCAAGAGTGGTATAGGTAAATTCCAAGAAGGAGCAGAAGTATTTTATTCTCTAACGTTTCGACAGTCTTCTTCAGAGAGATAATAGTACAGGCAAATTGGAATACATTGTCTATATACTAAGCGGGTCATCTCATAGGTCGCCTTGGGATAGAGTCCGCCGTTTGTGCCCCCTTGATGATTAATCTTGCTGTTGTGTGTGCC
>NC_134798.1:16585310-16592810 GCF_046742065.1 Oratosquilla oratoria
TGTCCCTCAGTGATCGACGGCGAAGGTGCTCCGGTGAAGTAAGGTGTGATAAGTGGAGTTGGATGGTGATGCTAAGGTCTTTGTCGCTGATGGTGTAGTGTTCTGTAGCCAACACGTGTAATTACCCCTTCAGGACCCGTGATCGCAGAGTACGGGATAAACAATAGTCACCCCTTAGAACATGCGTTCGACTAAACATGATTTCAACTAAATTTAATTAATATAAATAACAATGTTCACTGTAACAACTTAATTTATTTTGTAAATAAAACAAAACATATCCCTCTACATCCTGTAAGAAGCATATTTATGTATTGTAAATATATTTTGAATAATTGTATACTAAAGACCAAGAATCCAGAATTTCGCCACAAATATTGTAAATACCATCATTGTCATTTCTAATAAACAGATCAGTCATGGGATTGACTTTAAATATCCTAGCTTCCTCTAACAAGGACAATTGTAGTAACCACTACAATGGCAACGAAGGTGACTGGGAGCCCAATATTTTACCCACACATCGTTTCACATTCCGGGCAAGTCAAATCTGGATCGAGTGAAATAAACTCTATTTTTTAGCTGATGTGTTTTCCACCGCCGGTAGTCCCGTGCTAGGTTGTGAGCAGAATCAAGATGTTTTATCCTTTGTGAGCACTTTTTACGCCATGAGGCGTGATCAAAGGCGTTGGTTTCAAGAGCACTTGGTGTAATGTTGTAACTCTTGAATGCTTTTTTTTTTTTTTTTTTTTTTTTTTTTTTTGCTGATCTTTATAGCGCTTTTTTCTCACCCCCCTGCATTGCGACGTGCATTAGGTGGTTGCCCGTAAATAATTTGTGGGGGAAGACGGTTCTGACATGCGAATGACGTGACCCACTCATTGCTGACGTTTTGCTAGCGATGCTTCAATACTTGAGATTTGTGGTACTTTGTTTTGTCATATTAGGTCCAGGATTCTTTGATGACACCGTGTGAGGAAGGCCTCCAGATCTTTCATGTGTCGTCTATAGCTGGTCCAGGTTTCTGAGCTGTAGTGTTGGGTGGAATTGCAGACGGCTCTGTAGACAGATATTTTGGTTTCGGTTCGGAGATTTTCATTGTCAAATACCCGAGGATGTAGACGTCCAAAAGATACGGATACGAGGTGGATGCTTTACTGAATTTCATTGTCTACATTGTGTTTGGTGTTTTTAGGTTGACTAAGTAGGTAAACTGTATAATTGGTTGAACTATACACTATTGTTTTGAAAAACGAGGGCCGGGACTGGGGCAGTTCTGAGTTGTGCAAGTAACTCAGTCCTCTTTGTGTTGACATGAAGGCCCATGGATTCGCAAACTGTGGAGAACACTGAGATACGATACTGTGTTCGGCTTCTACGGAGTGTCAACAGGACGCACTCGTCAGCGTACAGTAGTTTTATGAGATGAGTGATGGTAAGTTTGGTGCAGACCTGTAGGCGATGGATTTTAAAGAGGTTCACATCTAGGGGGTATTATATCCGCACTCAGTCGTCATCATTGAGTTTATTGTTGCTAATGGTTGTGGCGACAGTGAGAAGCATGTTGAATATCATAGGTGCCAGGACACAGCCTCACTTAACTCCCAGTTCAACTGTGAACGGCTCTGAATTTTACCCTCCCGCCAACATATGGCATTCATTCCCTCATGGAAGCCTTCGTGGATGGTGGGAAATCTTAGAGGGGTTCCAAACTTATGGAGGACACTCCAGAGGAGTTCCCTGTATATTGTGTGGAATGCCTTTGTTAGCTCAATAAAGGGCAGATATAGATCATGGTTTTGTTCGTGGGATTTCTCTTACAAAGGACTACAAAGGCGGAGCATGCCGAAAGGAGACCTTTTGGTCCCTATCTAGGTCGGATGCGAAAAAAATCAGAACAATAATAAAATGATAAATAAAAACTATAATAATGTAAATAACAAATAAAATACATAAATAAATTCATAGGTATAGTTAAATAATAAACAAACAGGTAAATAGTAAATAATAATAAATTGACATATAACTAATAATAAATGAAAATCAGACAGACAAATGATAACAAAACAAAAACAAATAACATAAAATAAATTATAATCATTACAGCATCTTGCTTAGGTGTTTATCTAAATGATTCTTAAAGCTTCGAACTGAACTACATTGCACTACCTGTGCAGGAAGTTTATTCCATTCATTAACTACACGGTTGGCAAAGTTGTTTCTACCTACTTCCAAATTGAATCTATTTCCGGACAGTTTGAGACCATTGTTTCTTGTCTGATTCTCATTCAATGTGAAAATTTTGTCACTTTTAATGTTGTCAATTCCCTTTAGAATTTTAAAGACCTGTATCAAGTCACCTCTGAGTCTACGCTTTTTTAGGGAAAACAGATTCATATGTTCTAGTCGATTTTCGTATGATTTTTTTTTATTATATTTGGAATCAATTTAGTGGCTCGCAGTTGTACTTTTTCCAGTCTGTCAATGTCTTTGATTAGATTCGGTGACCATACGGAAACAGCATATTCCAAATGTGGACGAACTAACGATTTATATAGCTTGTTAATGAGTGATGGACTTTTGAAATCAAAAGATCGCGCAATCAGTCCTAGAATCTTATTTGCTTTCTCAGAGGCTGAAATACACTGCTTGGATGATTTGAGGTCGTTACTGATAATTACGCCGAGATCTTTTTCACTATCCACTTTTGTTAACGAATTTCCAAATAACTTGTAATCGTACTTACTGTTATTTTTACCTATGTGCATTACCTTGCATTTACTTGTGTTAAATTTCATTAGCCACTTTTCAGACTATTGCTGTAATTTATCTAAATCTTCTTGAATATCTAATTGGTTTAAGTGATCATTTGCCACTCCGCACAGTTTTTTATCATCAGCAAATTTGGAAACAGTAGATTTTAGTCCATGGTCTATATAATTTATTTACAATATGAATAGAAGTGGCCCAAGAACGGAACCCTGAGGAACTCCACTTGTAACATTTTTTCGTCTAGAAGTTTTTCCATTTAAAACAACTCTTTGTTTTCGACCATTCAACCAATTACTAGTCCAACCTAATAGGCTACCACTTATTCCGTGTAAAGCTAATTTAGTAAGTAGTCTTTCGTGTGGGACGGTATCAAAAGCTTTTGCAAAGTCTAAATATATTAAATCTATATTGTTTCTTTTGTCATAATTCGAGATAGCTGTGTTGTAGAATTCGAGTAAGTTAGTCACGCAAGAACGTTTCCGTCTAAAACCATGCTGGCTATCATTTATCAAAAAGTTACTTTCTAAATGATGTTCGATAGCATCTCTGATGATAGTTTCCATTATTTTTCCTACGATTGAAGTCAAACTTATAGGCCTATAGTTATTTGGCTTCTTTATGTCACCTTTTTTGAATATGGGAGTAACGTTAGCTAGCTTCCATTCTGTTGGGACATCTCCGGATATGATGGATTTCTTGAAAATAATTTCTAATGAAACAACAATCTCATTTTTCATTTCCTTTAAGATTCTTGGATGCCAACCGTCAGGCCCTGGTGTTCTATTAACTTTGAGTTTATCTATATACCTTTTAATTTTTTCTTTTGTTATATCTACCGTAGTGAGTAAGTTTACCCTAGACTTTTCACAGGTTTCAGTTTGGAATTCACTTTGAGGTGTTTCGTTTACGAATACCGAGCTAAAATAATTGTTTAAGATATTACACATTCCTTCATTTGAATATTCAAGTTGACCGTCAGCAGATAATAGTGGACCAATGTGATTCCTAACAACCTTTTTATCTCTAATGTAACTATAGAATTCTTTGGGATTCTCTTTGGATTTATCAGCGATGTTCATTTCGTATTGTCGTTTTCTTTTTCTTATTGTCTTTTTTAAATCTCTCTGTATTGATACATAACTTTCATAGTCATTAGATGCATCCGAGTACTTATATTTCTTATAAGCCTGTCTCTTTTTAGCAATACTTTTTTCAGTTTCTTTGTCGAGCCACTTTGGGCGAGCCTGATTTGGGGGACGTCTGTCCTTAAAAGGAATGTAAGTTTGAATCATCTTAGTGAGCGTATTTTGAAATACTTCCCACTTCTGATCTACAGGTCTTTCGTTTAATTTTACCTCCCAATCTGTAAGCTGAAGCTCCTGACGTAGTCCTATGAACTGAGCTTTACTGAAATCGGGTATTTTAGAAACACAAGTATCTATTCTAAAATTGTTTAGGAGTTTGAATCTAACTAAGTTGTGATCGTATTTGAATTTAGCGTATAGAGAAAAACCCTGTCACATTGCGTATGTTGGTGCAGTTCTTTTAATTAAGTATATTGCCAAAGTACTCAGCCCATCCGTTGAGGACTTGTTTGTTATCTTTCAAGTGAACACCCTCTGAAGATGATTTTTTTTCTGTCTTAGAATCATATAGACTAGGATTATGTATATTGTCTAAATAGGGATATATGTTTCACTTTCATTTAGCATATTCATTGAGTTTTGTGTGTTGTTTGTGTTTTGACGCCAACATTGCCGGTTTTGAGTCACAAAACTTAAAAATGTTTTAATGAATGTTGTTAAAAAAAATTGCAGGCTACCTACTACCCACTTTGATTATTATCATGGTATTGCATATAATCAATGCTCATATTGAGAATTCTAGAAGAGCTAACCTATTCATTTCTTCAATTTTTTTTTTTTTTATCTTTACCTAACTTTAATGTTATATGGACGTATTCTGTGCTGCTCCCAGTGCCTCTAGCAACAGTGCCTCAAAACTCCCTACTGAGTAGTTCAGTATAGCAGCATATAACAAATGGGGGTCTGTCCGGGATCTAATTTAACTTCAATTAAAGTGAATTAGTGAACTTGGGTAATAGCAAATGTCTATAATTCTCTCATTTTTGTAAATTTTTTGGAACCCTTGCAATGTTGGTGTGCCCGTATGATTACTTTATTACATTATGATAGAATTCAAAAGTATAGTGAACATTGATGCATTTTCTGGTTTGTGATTTCGGTTTATAGTGGTGATGTTAAGCTATTTAGAGATTTAAAGTTATGTTAGTAGGATTGAGGTGAAAAGGTTAGGTTTATGGAAGTGAGACCCCAACATTCATAAGTCCAACCATTCCTAGTCCATTAAAGTTAATTTAGGAGTCACTGTGACGTACTCAGTATTCTCTGTATCCGATTGCCTACCCTCCTTAGGTCAACACTCGACACTACCTAAATTAATAATTTATTGCAAGCCTTCAGTGAAATTAAGTGTTATGAACCTTATAGAAACTTTGTCAGTATCTGTGAAAAAAGATTTCTTGTTATCTTCTCTAGGAACCAGATCATTGTTTGAACCACTCTGTGGCAGCGTCTGTTTGTGTAGAACAACTCTTATTCCTGTCGGGAACCTTTCTAAGCAGATTATCTATAGTTTATCGGTGATAAATCAAAAGAGAATCCCAAAGAATTCGATAGTTACATTAGAGATAAAAAGGTTATTAGGAATCATTGGCCCACCAGTACCTGCTGATGGTCAACTTGAATATTAAAATGAAGGAATGTGTTATATTCTAAACAACTATCTCAGTATTTGTAAACGAAGCACCTTAAAGTGAACTCGAAACTGAAACCTGTGAAAAGTCTAAGGAGAACTTACTACGGTAAATATAAGAAAAAGAAAAGAAAAGAAAAAAGAAAAGATGTATAGAAAAACTCAAAATTGATAAAACACCAGGACCTGACGGTTGGAATCCAATAATCTTAAAGGAAATTAAAAATGAGATTGTTGTTCCATTAGAAAGAGTTTTCAAGAAATTTATCATATCCGGAGATGTCCTAAGAGAATAGAAGCTAGCAAAAAAAAAAAAAAAAAAAAAAAAAAATACAGGCCTATCAGTTTGACTTCAGTCGTAGGAAAAAATATGGAAACTATCATCAGAGATGCTATTGAACATCATTTAGAAAGTAACTTTGATAAATGAGAGTAGCATGGATCCAGATGGAAACGTTCTTGCGTGACTAACTTACTCGAATTCTACAACACAGTCACCTCGAGTGATGAGAAAAGAAACAATTAGATTTAATATATCTAGACTTTGCAAAAGCTTTTGATACCGTCCCCCACGAATGACTACTCACCAAATTAGCTTTACACGCAATAATTGATAGCATATTAAGTTGAACTAGTAATTGGTTGAACGGTCGAAAACAGAGAGTTGTGCTAAATGGCAAAAATTCTAGATGGAAAAATGATACGTGTGCAGATCCTCAAGGTATCGTTCTGGGGCCATTTCTATTGTCTCTAAATTTGCTGATGGTACAAAACTGTGCAGAATGGCAAATCATCACTTAAACCAATTAGATATTCAAGAAGATTTAGATAAACTGCAGCAATGGTCTGAAAAGTGGCCAATGAAATTTAATACAAGTAATTACAAAATTATGCACATAGGTAAAAATAACAGTAAGTTCACGTTTATTTGGAAATTCGTTAACAAAAATGGATAATGGTAAGGATCTTGGCGTAATTATCAGTAACAATCTCAAATCATCTAAGCAGTGTAATTCAGTCTCTGAGAAAGTAAATAAAATTCTAGGACTGATTGCGCGATTTTTTTTTTTTTACTTCAAAAGTTCATCTCTCATTAACAAGCTATATAAATCGTTAGTTCGTACACATTTTGAATTTTGAATATGCGGTTTCCGTATGGTCACCGAATTTCATTAAAGACATTGACAGATTGAAAAAAGTACAACGGCGGGCCACAAAATCGTTTCCAAATATCAAAAATAAATCATACGAAAATCGACTAAAACATATGAGTCTGTTTTCCCTAAAAAAGCGTAAACGTAGAGGTGACTTGATACAAGTCTTTAAGATTCTAAAGGGAATTGACAACATCAAATGTGACAAAATTTTCACATTGAATGAGAATCAGACAAGAAATAATGGTCTCAAACTGTCTGGAAATAGATTTAATTTGGAAGTGGGTAGAAACAACTTCGCCAACCATGTAGTTAATGAATGGTGTAGTTGTCCTCAGGGTACGCATGGATTAAAATGAAATTCTGATTTGACGCTGACTGCAGGTCATTCTAGAAAGAATGCTTTATTGCAATAAATTTGTATAAACTACAAATATACATAAGTACCAACAAATACGTTGTCATAACTCCCACATCACATATTGACATCAGATATACAGTCATATCTCGAAATTCGTATATAGAAATAACATCAGATATTGATATCAGGTATACAATCATATCTCGAAATTCATATATAGAAATAACATCGCATATTGATATCAGGTATACAATCATATCTCGAAATTCGTATGCAGAAATACTACAATACTAAACCAATATTGACTTACAGACTCGTGCGTCTCCTTTGGTCCCTGCGCTCGTTGACATATTTGACATGACTATGGTCAAGTGATGATTTGGCGGCACAATACGTGACTTTCCCTCCCTCTAACTGCATATCACCCACTATTGGGCT
>NC_134798.1:16595310-16597810 GCF_046742065.1 Oratosquilla oratoria
CATTTAATCTTAAACAAATTTAAAAACTTCCTCTCGTCTCTCTTACATAGCAAGTCTTTGCCGTCGGCACAACCCCGCCCCCTTCAACAACCTATTCTTTACATTTATTCCCAGATACCTATTTCTCATTACAATTCTTTATCCCGTAGTCATTTCTTTGCTTCTCATAATCCACAATTTACCCCTATTTCCACTCCTCTTATTTTCTGACACATGTGACCCCAAATATCTAAAGCTATCCACTTCCTTCAGCCTTTCTTCTTTAAGACTTACTTCCAATTCACTGCCATCCTTTTCCTTGGTACATTTCATCACCTTGCCTTTACTCACATTTACCTTTAATGGGACCTTTCGCAGTGAGCAAATTGATACCAGACACCGCCAGATTTTGTAATTCTTGCCGGAAAATAAATACTTTTTTGGGCAAGTTTTATAACCTTACAGAGGTGTATCGTTGTATATTATTGTGTCTGAAAGTTAAGTCAATTAATTTCATGATTGCAAACGGCATATAGCATTGTTTGAGCCTCTATTTATAATCACAGATGATATTCGTAAAACAGCCTATAATTGTATCAAGCCAAGTAATTTGTAATTTTCTATCGACTTCAATGGACGTATACTGATATATACTTTCATTTGAATGCACCAAGCAATAGGCAAATCCATGTAATGTATCGAAAATATAATTTTACATCGAAGACTTAATTTTTTCGGTACGATAAACTTTGTCTTAAGTTATATATATATATGTTTTTAATCTGACGTGCAGTTTGCCACGGCACGCGTAAAATTAGTCATATTTGTTTGAAAATAGCTCCCAGCAGATCTAAGAGGCTATTCTTTACAAAAATGTCGCTAACTTCGTACGTTCGCCACCACTATTGTTATTTTTTTTCTTACTGATTATCTTCATATACAGGACGTGACAGTGATGTCCATTATTTTTCAACACTCTCAGATAAAATGCACAATCCAAAATCAACTTCATCTTATTTTTACTGCTCATAGTTACTTCAGTAAAAATAATTACCTATTTTCAGTTTTACCTTATAATTAAATTAACAAAGCCTTATCACACACCAGTAAGTAAAAATTATAACATCATGAGTCATGTTTTTAATTTCAAATACATTTATGCAGCAATTTATGGCGTATCTTTTTTTAAATATCGGTTTCCAAATTAGCTAAGTCACCCCTTTGCCTCGTGAAATCCGAGACAATTGAAAATTCTAGCGCTAATAGGAATCTACGAGCCTGACTGCGAAAGGTCCCATTTCCTCCTATCGCATGAATTCCCAACCTCCGCCACTAACTCCTTTTATCTCCCTTCTGACTCTGCCACAAGGTCAGTGTCATCGGCAAACAGCAACTGTCTCACCTCCCACTTCTTTCCATTTTTTAACCGTCTCCAATACCCTGCCCATTACCTTTGCCTATACTTCCAACACCTCCCCGTCTAATATACACATTGAACAGCCACGGCAACATGACACATCCCTGACGCAGTCCCACCTTTCCCTCATACCAATCGTTCTCTTCATTTTCCATTCTATCGGAGGCTCTACTGCTCTCGTAGAAACTCTTGACTGCCCTTAACAGGTTTACCCTATTCCCATATATGTGCAATACCCCCCCCCCACAGTGCCTTCCTGTCTACCCTTTCATAAGCTGTCATAAGTCTTTTCTAAATCCATAAAAGCCCCAAAAAACATCCTTACCGTTTCCTAAAGCTTTCTCACATATCTGCCTTACCATAAAAATCTGATCCACGCAGCCCTTACCTGTTCTAAAACCACACTGTTGCTCAACAATTACTCTCTCTGTTCCTCTCGCAATTCTTTTCAATTAAAACACTTCCATATGCCTTCACAACTACAATCTACAAATTCATCTCTCTGAAACTATTACACTTTCATTTGTCCTCTCTTCCCTTGTAAAGCAGAACTATACAGGCAGTCTTCCGGCACTCTACCCTCTTAGAGACACACACTAAACAATCTCATTATCCAGTCGACTATTGCTGCAGCTCCCTTCTTCAGACACTCCGTATGATATCCATCCAACCCAGGTGCCTTACCTGTTTTCAAATTTTAATACCTGCTTGCACCTCATCTTTTTTTATTTCTCCTTATTTTTTTCACTCATGTATATATTACTTGTTTGTTTATTTATCTATTTATTTACTTACTTATCTGTTCATTAATCAGCTAATTAATTAATTAGTTAATTGAATTTGTACTTATTTATCTACTTAATCATTTATTCATTTGTGTAATTATGTATTGAGTATTTCCTTGATCTATTTGTTAGTTTATTTACTTGCCATTTTATTTATTTTCAATTTATTTATTTACTTATTCATTTATGTATCTATTGATCTATTTACTGGTTTAGCTACCTACTTAGTAAATAAATTTCTATTTGCATATTAATTTACTTATTTATTTTTCTATTCAATAATCCCCCCATCTATTTTTTATCATTTATTAATCTATTC
>NC_134798.1:16602810-16615310 GCF_046742065.1 Oratosquilla oratoria
TGAAAGTGTGTGTTCATTCAATTCTATGTAAAAATATGACATATTCTATACAGGCCACACAAGGAAAGAATTAAGATAGAGAATAAACCAACACAAATATAGTAGCAGATGTAGGGAAAGTTCCAGCGCGTTTTTGTTGTGGTGTACGAGCATGCTAAGGGCATTGTACGATTGTCATACATAGTTTTTTTGAATACGTTGGGAAATACATGCTTCCACCTTTGTATATAAATACTATGAAATTTATTTATATTAACTTATTAAAAGTATTGTATTGATTGCACTTCCATGTGCCCATTTTGTAAGAGACTCATATGGTCGTGTATGTTTCTCGCCAAGCCAGGCTACTTCCCCTCAATGCAGTTTCTATTACGCCTCCAAAGTGTACGCACATTTTAGTTGTTGTGCTTTTCATTATAAAATGATTACACTATTTTCCCTCGTAATATACTTTTATTAGCCACCTTTGTACATATGATAGCAGCGTGTTAAACAATATTGTGAACGTTTCTTTTGAGCATTCTTATTTCGGAACGCTACTTTGAACTTTGAACATTTGAGTTCTCTGGCTAGCCAGTTCGTGGCATCGTGTGTTGTGTTTTCTCTCCCCTTTCTCTCGCTCTGGCTGCCATGTTTGTTTTCGTCGTGGCGTCATTTCATGACGGTCACGTTTTCTTTGTTTGTTAGAGCTTTGATTTCCTACAATTCTTTCTTTGTGAATCTTGGAATTGTGATTCATAGAGAAGTGTATTTACGTGCCTTAATTGTGAATAGTTTATATTAATAACATTCTTGCTTTGTGTATCAGAGCAAATCTTATTGTTTAGGTTCTTTCAGGTCCTTTTTCTGATTTGAGGAGTATATTCACTATGATCGCAATTATCAACTGCATGTATTTTCTGTTTTTACTTTGATATTACTACGAAGTGGATTGTTATCTTATCCCTGTTTTAATATATCTAAACAGAAGGTACCGTCCTTCCTTCATTCCCTAAATCCATCTGACACAATGGCTCATACTTTCATATTATTATATCAGGATCCCTCTGTTCTTAATATTTCTGGTGATGATCCACAATATAAAGCTAGTGATTTCACTGGCCAGTGCGAAGGTTGGATTGTAAATAATAATGATTTTACGGGTTCTGAGAAAATTTCTTACAAAAGGTTACAGCTTGTGCCTAATTCATTGGCTTTTGAGATGTTATCTGCTTCATCTCTCGACCCCAAGTCTTTGGATTACAATTATTATTGTTTATACCCCTGTTAGCAATTCCTTTCAATGATGTTTTAAGCTGGCTGATGTTCTTACATCCAGATTGGGTATTCTTGACTATAGGTGTGCTCAGCCTCAGTCCAGAAAAATTGTTGTTGAAGCCCTCGATTCTGTTTTCCATTCAGAGTGGGTTGATCATAGCGCTATCACTATAGATAGGTTCCGCCTTATTTTTGAATTTCTGTTCTACATCCTCTTTTTGATGCCTTTTGAGAGAAGAGCTGCATCTTCTCTCAGCTATAAGACAGATGAGACCCTACTGTCTTTCGCAACAAGGGTTTCATGTAAACTTAGGGAAGTGCCATCTGGTTCCTTGTGTATTAGCAATGCTCAGCAACAGGCCGGTATTCCTAGTTCTCCTCCTCTACCCCTCTAAGTCGTCACTACCTACTCACAGCTTCCCTTCGTCTATATTTACCCCTCCTGTGCTCCCATGTACCTATTGTAACAAGTCAGGTCATTTGAGTGCTTTTTGTTTTCGCCGTAAGCGTCATGTACACAAGTCAAGGCAGTCAGTCCCCTGTCTGTAGGAGTTTATCGGCTGTTTCTTCTAATATGGTGCATGACCTCTCTAGAGTAGAGCTGCAGGATAAGCTTAGCTACTGTAATATCCATGGTCATTGTAAACACTCGACTGGTCAGTGTTTCAAGGTTTTGAAACTTAGAGCTGAGACTTCTCATCAGCCGAGACAATCTCCATCCCATATCATCCCCCTGGTGGCTGCTGAGTCTTCTCAGTTACTCACCTTCCAATTTCTTACAGAGAATATGCCTTTTTCAGTCACTGTAGATACTGGTACAAAATGTAGTGTCATAAGTAGAAAATATTATTATGCTCTCCGGGATTTGTAGTCTCCCTTTATCTCCTTTTTGTAATAGTTTGCATTCTGTACAAGGTTCTCCCTTGCCTATTCTTGAGTCTGTTTACATTCCTTTAAGGTTTTCTTCGAATGCTACATTTTTGCATATCACTTTTGTTGTTGTATCTAGTATAGCTCTTATGTGTGATTGTCTCTTGGGTATCGAGGCTCTTACACTTCATGGCATTTATATATCTCCCAGTCGCCGTGTAGTGACTTCCTGTAATTTTGTTATTCCTGCAACAGATAGGCAAGTTTCCATTTGTGACTCCCCTACTGTCCATAAGCAGGTCGTACAGTTGCATTTGAAAGAATCTCCTCGCTTTAACTCTCCTATTCTTTCTTGTGCCATTGTTGTTGTAGGAGAGCATCGTATTGGACCCTCAAGTACGGTTTGAGTTCCATTGCGCATTTCATGTGCTCCAACTGGGTCTGATGTTTTATTTCAGCCCGACTCTGTTCGTGTTCATCGCCTTGCTTTGGAAGGGACTCTCTCCACTATTCGCGAGGATCATGTTACCACAGCTATGATAACCAACGTCACGGGTGCTCCTATCACTCTCTCTCCTAGCAGTCACTGAGTCTCCTTTGAAGTAGTTGACGTTAATATTTTCCAGGATTCGCCTCCTATCATTGTATCTTCTGTGCTACTCGTATAGTCTCCACACAGCTCACTTGGCCTTCAAATTTGCAACGTTTGTAGGTGAGATTGATTTTCTTGGTGAGACACCTCGTCTCATTAAACTATTAGTGGCCCACTGTTAGGCTTTGACTTTGCCTGGTGTTCCGTTAGGAGTTACAGATCACGTGGTTCATAGAACTGATCTTAACCAGGTGCTCCTGTTTACGTTCCCTCTTATAGGTTGCATCACTCTCGTCGGCTTGTAGCACGGTCCTTGGTTGATGACATGTTACGTGAAGGCGTTGTACAAGAGTCTCACATGGAGTGGAACTTGCTACTCCTCCTGGTTCCTAAGAAGGATGGATCTTTTCGTTCTGTTATTAATTATAGGCGAGATAACGAGGTCAGTATTCCAAACCATTACCCTTTGCCTGCATTATGTGATCTTCTCCAGTCCATTGGAACTAGTAATACGGTGTTCACCACCTTAGACTTAAAAGCAGGTTTTTGGCAGATACCCCTGGAGGAGGAATCTTGTAAGGTCATTCCCTTCTTAACTCCCAATGAACATTTTGAATGTCTTCGTTGCGCCATGGGGTTGCGAAATACTCCCTTGATTTGCCAGCACTTGATTAACGGACTTTTCTTTACCTGGATTGTTAAATTTTAGTTTCCAATGATGTGGAGAGCCCCTTCACTAAGTTGTCCATGGTCTTGCAATGGTTTGCTGATATTGGATTGAAACGCAATTTGCCCAAGTGTTCTTTTCTTAAGTCTAGCATCCAATTCCTAGGTCATGTTGTAGACAAACATGGTATTCACACTACTGACGATAAGGTCAAGGCGGTTAGATACTTCTCTACACCTAAATCAGTTGATCATGTACGTTCCTTCCTTTGACTGGCAGGGTGTTATCGTGCATTTATTAGGAAATTTGCTTGAGTTGCTTCCCCTCTAACACGTCTCCTCGAGAAGGACACTTCCTTCCAATGACCTGATGTTCATCAGAATTTTTTTTATTCCTTGAGGCTTGCACTCACTGAAGCACTTGTATTGGCATTCCCAGACAATAGCCTTCCCTTTACTATTTGTACAAATGCTTTTGGTACAAGTATTGGAGCTATACTTATGCAAAAGTAGACGGATGTAGACCCCATGTTCTTGCATTCTTAACAAGCCTGAGTCTCATTATTCTGTTACTCATTTGGAAGCCCTGGCAGTGGTGTAGGCTTTAAAGCATTTTCGTGATGTTATTTTTGGATATCCTGTTACAGTCTACACGGACCACACTGCTGTCACTCAGCTTTTCAGGGGGAAAAATTCAGGCTGCTTAACCAGATGATTTCTCACGATTGAGGAATTTAACCAACTCTTAAACATATTCTAGGGCGTGCAAACAATGTTGCTGATGCACTTTCACGTAATGCATCTGTTACTGCTGTTACAGTAATTGCCAACTCCCTGAAGGATCTAGTCAAAGTTCAGCGTGAGGGTCCTGTTTGGTCTGCTGTTATTTATGCTTTGGAGTCTGGTGACGATACTACCTTACCAGATTTATCTGTTCCCCTGTCTCAATTTTCCTTGCAGGACAATGTGGACGTGTGGACGTGTTTGAGCAAGATGTGGCACAACTAGTGATCCCTGAGTCCCTAGTTCCTGTTTTTCTGTCCCTTGCTCATGATGCCCCTCAGGCTGGTCACCCTGACATAACTCTGGCTATGGTACGTAAGAAGTATTATTGGCCAAAAATGCGACTGGACAACCTCTCATGTATCCCAGTGTAGCTCTTGTGTCCAAAACAAAGGTTCTACATACACTTCTCCCGTCTTAGAGTACCCTACTCCTTCTCGCCTTTTTCAGACTATAGCTACAGACGTTTTACAACTACCTCGTAGTACTCAAGGTTCTGGGTATGTCCTTGTGTGTGGGAACCACTTTAGTCATTTTGTAAAATTGGCTACCTTACGTAGCAAGTCCGCTTCAGTAGTCGTCCATGCTTTAGTTTCTCATATTTTTGTCCATACACTACTCCTTCGGTGCTCGTTAGTGACAATGAGTCGGAATTTAGGAATGAGGTTACGGCACCATGCAAACCTTCGCGAAAGACAAATAGGAAGATTTTGGATATACCCAAGCACGGTGCTAGTAGCCTTCATGAATCTTGGGAGGATTGGCTTCCACATATCAGTGCTTGTATTAACAGCACCATTAATGTCTCTACGGGTAAGACACCTCATTACGTCATCTTTGGAGTGGAAAAGCGACTCCCTTATGATGTGCTTGATAGTTCTGCTCGTCCCCTTTACAATATTAAGGACTGTAGTCAACTCTAATTTCATACATTACATAATATTTATAGTTCTGTAAGAGATTAATTTGATGTCTCCAAAGCCAAAATGTTGAAACACCAGCATATCAGGGCTAAGCCTATTAACATCATTATTGGTGATCATGTTTATAAGAGCATGCTTGACCCCCAACCTAAAGTTAATCGTAGATTTACAGGTTCCCTTTCAGTTACTGGGAAGTTACATCCCAATAAATTCAGGGTCTTTGATCCTTCCCAGGGACTGAGCGAAATGGTGGATATTGATGGACTTAAGGTGACAAGAGTGCCTATCCCTGCATCTACTCAACCTCCACCAAGGCTCTCATTACAAAGTATGTCTTCTGTATCTATCCCTCACAATTATAATCTCCGTTCAAGGGGTCCTATGTCCTCATAATTGTATATGTTCATTGCTTATGTTATTATTCATGCTTGTCTTGACCTGTACTTTGTATCTTGTTTCTCTAGTGCATTGTTTGTATAATGTGTATATCTTGTTTATCTACTGAGTGTATTTATTTGTATCATGTGTAACTTTTGTGTCATGTCCCGGACGTCCGGCAATTGATGTCTTTTGGTTTCATGTTAACTGGCGCCAGTTCTTTTGTGTATTTCTTGTACTTGTATATAGTTCTTTTCTGTATTACTTGTACTTATATATAGTTCGTATATATATATATATATATATATATATATATATATATATATATATATTCTTGTTTTGTGTATGTATTACTATGTATTGTCCTTATGTCATGTAATTATGTATGTTATGCTTATGTATTTGGATGTGCTTATGTCATAATTCTTTTCCACACTTTTGTAATTAACCTGTAATATGTATGGACTGTGTTTTATGTTTTGCTTTTGTCTTGCCTGGTCATTTCTTCATTTCGTTTGCTCGGTGGGGTCAATGAGTGGTGGTGGACAAGCAATGCTGTGGTGTACGTACATGCTAAGGGCATTGTACAATTGTCATGCATTGTACTTGTGAGTAGATTGGGAAATACAGCCCTTTCTGTATATGAAAATGTTATGAAATTTATTTATAGTAATTTATTAAAATTATTGCATTGGTTACACTTTCATTTGCCCATTTAGTAAGAGAACCAAGTGATCATGTATGTTTCCGCCAAGCCAGGCTGCTTTCCCGTAAAGCAGTTTTTATTACACCTTCAAAGTGTACGCACACTTTTGTTGTAGTGCTTTACATTATAAAATTAATACACTATTTTCCTTTGTAATATACTTTTATTAGCCACACTCGTACATTATTTGCTTCTCTAGCCATTGTACTGGTTGGGAAAGTTCAAAAGAAATTATTATAAGTTATAATTTAGTAGGAACATAATAGAATACAGTCTGATTATGGATACATATGTTAACAGCTAAAATTTAAGACGTAGGTTATTATATTAGGATATTTTATTACCCAGTGATGACCCAAAAACCCGTAGCCCAGGAATGGAAACTATAGGTCACATGGGCTTGGAGAGATATATCGGTGAATCAAGCCTTCCCAGCTACTACCCCCTGGGTCTAGGGGGTGTAGTATAGAATATAGCCCCCGCCACGTCGGCTGCGTGTAGTAAGAGGCGACTAATGCCGATCCCCGGGCGGAGCTCTTGTTTCCCCGCACAGGCCTTCCTCTTAGACTTCCTTTTCCACTCTTCTCTTCCGCTTCCTGTCCCCTCCCTCCGACCTAATTTTCAGCCACCCCTCTCAGTAGCGGCGCTACACCCATCCTACGGTAATGCGTCCCTGCCTATAGGTTCGTTGGTGGCAGGGTATCATGCCACCTCGAAGGGCGCCTGCATTGCAGCACGGTAAGCCGGTGCAGTAGGATTTCGATCCAAGTCCTAGCCCAGGCGTGAGGCTCTGCCTGGTGCCGTCCTCCCTAGCCTCACTTACAACTTGGTCCTGGCAGCCAATTATGAAAAAGTCAGCCTTTTCTAGTGGGGTGGCCGGCCCCCTAAATCCTGCTCCAGCTGACGCGGCTGGTAAGACAGCGTCGTCCACCCCGAGTAAAAGGCTCCTTGGCATCGAACATGCCCCAAGGCGCCAAAACTTTTTCGAGCTCATGAAGCTAGTTACCCCTTTTGGTACTATCGAACGTATTTCTCTTCGTGTTAAGTCAAATTATAACAACTTTTATGTACGATACTCAGCTCCATCGGAGTGCATTGCAGCCAGCGCTCTCCTCGATGGTAATAAAATCGCGGATTCGATATTAAAATGTTCCATCTTAAAAATATCAAATATTGAGGAACAAGACGATGACTTTGTCCCTAATGATACATACCTTAGCCCCGAGCTCCCTGAACGTCCCCGTCCTTACGCTTTAGACCCTGTGTATAACCTATTGACTGTCGAGGAGGGCAGTAACGATGTCCTAGTATTTGATATGACCAACAAAATGATCGCAAACCCTCCGCTCACTCCAGAAATCTTCACGCGCTTTGTTCGCAACACCTACCTAGTGAAGGTAAGACCCCACCAGGGATTTATGTTCCAAGGTACGTACGGAGAATTTTATGGCAGCGGAATCCTCAAGATTTCTCCATATGATGACTATAATGGCTCAAAGGGTAAGATTTTTAACTCTTCCCTTAGTAGCCTTCCAACCACTACACTCCTTAACATGCGCCCCCAGAACGTCTTGGATGCCCACGTAGTGTCCAAGTATAGCCCAGAAGAACAAAAATTTGTCCCAACACCGCTGATAATATTAAAGTTCTGCGACCCGAATCCCCCAGACGTGATCGTGATTGGGCCCCACCGCTGTACGGTTAGGTCCTACGTTCAATCGCCGAGGACATGCACCCGCTGCCTGCGGTACGGTCACTCCTCCAAGATCTGTGGTTCTCCTGCCCTCTGCCGCAACTGCACCAAACCATCCCACGTCACTGAGGATGAATGCTGCGATCTTGCGCCAGCCTGCGCTGCTTGTAATGGCGCTCACCGCACATTCTCGAAGGAGTGTGAGGAGCACTCCTGGCAGAGGCTGGTCTCGGAAACTGCGTACAATAACCGAACCAGCTTTCGCGGTGCGGCAGCCATCCTACGGGGGGTCAACGCCCCACTTCTTACGCGTCGGCGACGAAGGCTTCAATAAAGACTAACCCGTCGCCCCTTCCCTCATCATCACATCCGGGTGCCACATCGTCCGCTGTGACCGTCCCCGCGCGACCCTCTCAATCTTCACGCCAGTCGACCTCCTAGCGTGTCGTATCCCGCGTCACCGACGGCAATCTTATGCTTGTTTCTCCCCCTCCACATCTGAGAAATACATCCGATCTTGGCACTCTGGATCCAGTTAATCCTTTTTCTCGACCCGTGATGTCTTCTGATAGATCACCGAAGAAGCGCCCTGAATCCAGTAACTCGCGATCACCCCGGAACAACTCTAAGCCCAGCAAGTCATCAAAGTCTCCTGCTAAGGTCTATAGATCGCCCACACCATCCTTTGAGAAAAAGTCCCCCTCCTCAGGGCAATCGTGCTCTCAGCCTCCATTGGCACAATCTAGTGCCAACTCTTCATCAATGAGTGACCTCCCCCAGGTGACATCCATCTCCACCCCGTTGTCTGTGCAGGATGGGGCGATTCCTTGTGCCGAAGACGTTGTAATGAAGAGCCCAAGCAACTCCACAACTTCACTTTTGGACATTCCATCACTCCCGCTGTTGCCTAAACATTCCCCTGCCCTTTCCGGCAAGCAGCTTCCCCAGAAACGACCCCTGCCCGATGGTGACTCGAGCGACCGCCCATCCAAGATCGCCCCCTCCATCACCTCTCTTATGCCTCCTCCTTCAGTGTCCCCCAGATCCAATAAAAAGTTTACACAGCCTCACCATATCAAAACCACGCCAGATCCGTCGAAGAAACAGCCGCCTTCTAATCCCGATCCGTCTTCTAAATCTCCAGAACAAAGACCGAAAGAAAGAGACCAGAGAGCCAAGATTTTACCTCAAAAAACTCCTATGGGACGCGACTCTCTTAAACCCCATGATAGCCAGCTTAAACCGGACGGCACTCTAATTAATCCTTCAAATTCTCACCTCCCACAACACTCCTTCAATGGAACATCCGAGGTTTTCGTGCGAACGGGGAGGAGTTGAAGTGCCTCCTCCGTGAACACAACCCCGGAGTTGTCTGTCTCCAAGAAACTATGCTTCCCTCCAGTCACTATAATCTGGGTATGAATTACAGGTTCTACGGTACCGTTCCTGCAGCAGGCTCTCCAAGTAGGGGTGGTGCTGCGATAGTCGTCCACGCAGGCGTTCAACATTCTGCCATCCCTTTGCGCACAACTCTCCAGGCGGCCGCTATACGGGCCATCCTTAGTAAGAGCTACACGATCTGCTCCCTATACCTGCCGCCAAGCTCTAGCGTTCGTGCTTCCGACATTCAAGAACTTGTCGATGCACTCCCACCCCCATTTATTATTCTTGGTGATCTGAACGCACACAGTCCCTTGTGGCGTAGCTCTTCCCGTAACGAGAAGGGCCGCGCCATTGAAAAACTTTTAGAGGAGAACGAGGTCTCTCTCATGAACGATGAAAATCCGACTTATCATAACATCTTCCTCGACACTACTTCTATCCTCGACCTCGGGATCTGCACTTCAGCGGTCCTCGTGGACTTCTTCTGGAGGGTGTGTGCAGATTTACACGGCAGCGACCACTACCCGATAGTAGTTTCTCGTGTTTCTCCTCCCCCCGTCTCCCAGCCCCAAAGGTGGAAATTGAAAGCGGCAGATTGGTCACTCTTTGGGGAGCTGTGGTCCGGTCTAAGTGACTTGCGCATGGGTGACCCGACTCAAGCTTATAAGCAATTCATCTCGATAATTCTTAACGCCGCCGGCGGTTCTCTACCGCCGATTGGCAGGCCGCCTGTTCCTTGGTGGGACACCACCTGCCGGAAGCTTCGTGACACCGCTCGTTCCTGCTACCAGCGTTTCCGTCGCCTTCCGACGGAGGTCAATAAGATGTTGTACCAGAAAGCTGTTGCAAACCAACGAAAGTATATGAAGGAGGCGAAGCGCATGTCATGGTAGAACTACGTATCGACCATTAAAACGTCGACGCCTTCGGCGTCAGTTTGGAACCGTGTGAAGAAGCTTTCCGGCAGGTACATACCATCTCCACAGCCGTCCCTCCTTATAGATGACACGGTTGTCTCGGACCCATACGAGGTGGCCGAGGAACTCGCCACACACTTCTCCTGTGTTTCCAGCTCTACTGCCCTACATCGAGAACTCCAACTACCGGGTCACGAGACGAGTTTTGATGACCACGCTCCCACCGACACTGAAGCTTACAATCTACCCTTCTCCCTCCGCAAACTCAAGCACGCCATCGACCAGACGCCGAATACTAGCCCAGGCGATGACACGATTTGTGCCGACATGATCGGCCACCTTCCTTCGGAGGCTCTCACAACCCTTCTGGCGATATATAACAGGATTTGGTACTCTGGTCTCTTACCATTATCTTGGCGATCGTCTACAATCGTCCCCATAGCCAAGCCAGGCAAGGATTACCAGATCCCTTCTAGTTACCGGCCGATCGCCCTGACGAGTGTGTTATACAAGGTGTTTGAGAGAATGGTAAACCTTCGACCTACCCACTACCTGGAGAGTGGAGACCACCTCACTCCTTGCCAGTTCGGCTTTCGCCGACACCGCTCCACCTTAGATCCTCTGCTCCGTTTTTCGACACACGTGCAGGACGCCCTAGTGCGCAACATGAATACCATCGCCGTCTTCTTCGACCTGGATAAGGCGTACGACACGACTTGGAGAGGGGGTATCTTGATGAGCCTCCTCGAGATGGGAGTACGGGGTAGGATGTTTTCCTTCCTTCGAGTTTTCATGTCGGATAGGACTCTGAGGGTGAAGATCATCGGGACATATTCGTCACCCAAGCCCCAGGAGCAGGGTGTCCCCCAAGGCAGCGTCATCAGCCCCACCTTGTTCTTGGTCAGCATCAATGGGATAGTCCAGGCGGTTGCTGAGGCAAACACTTCGCTCCAGTGCTCACTCTTCGCTGATGACTTCCTTATGTACTTCTCCTCCATAAACCTTTTCACAGCAGTTACACGCACTCAGCGCGGTGTGAATGCGGCTACTTCCCGGGCCTCTCGCAGAGGCTGCCGATTCTCCTCGTCGAAGACGGTGGCGATGCACTTTTGCAGGCCTCAACAACAACCACGCCAGAATGTTCCTCCACATATTACCCTGGCAGTCATTCCAATACCCTATGAACAGTCGACTAAGTTTCTCGGGGTCATTTATGACCAGCACCTTCCGTGGAACAGCCACATCCTCAGCCTTAGACGATCTTCCCTCTCCACTCTCATTATCTTAAAGGCGGTTTCTGGACGCGACCGGGGAGTGGACCAGCCTTCGCTCCTCAGATTATACCACGCCCTTATAAGATCTCGACTGGATTATGCGCGCCAGATCTATTCCTCGGCAAGTGCGACGTCCCTCCGCTCCCTCGATACGGTACACCACCAGGCTTTGCGACTGTGTACTGGTGCCTACCGTACCTCTCTTGTCGAATCCCTCTACCTCCTCTCTGGCGATTTGCCGCTCTCTAACCGAAGGGAACAACTTTTGCTCTCCTTTTACTTCAAGTGCAAATCGTTCAGAGAGATACTATCTTTTGACGTGGTTAATAACGTGAGACTCAGGGATACGTACAACATCAGAAGATCAGCTTCAGTCCCACCGCACATACGCGCGCTCCGTCTACTTGAGGAGGGGAACGACTGTCCCCTTAAGGTGCCTGAGTCCAGGAACTTTGATACTCCGCCTTGGTGCAAGCCCATTCCTGAGTTATGCCCCATGGAATGGTCAAAAAGTGGGCACCTGCCCTACATCGTTGCTGCCTCGTTTGAGGAGTATAAAGAATTCCATGCCAACTCCATCGCAGTCTATACTGACGGGTCAAAATATCCCGCTGGTGTGGGCTGCGCAGCCGTTACATGATCTCAAACTTTCACGGCAAAATTACCCTTCACCTCATCTGCTTTTATGGCTGAACTTTACGCAATTTTACTCGCTTTGAAGCATTTTACTTTTAATTTAGATTTTAATTATTTTACCATTTATAGCGACTCTCAATCATCAATTTTAGCACTTACTAGCTTTATTCCGTCCCACCCCGTGATATCTGAGATCCAAGAGTGGCTAACGAGAACAGCGGCCAGGGAAAAAACTGTCCGATTCTGCTGGTCCCCCGGACACGTCGGTATCATTGGCAATGAGAAGGCGGACAGGGCGGCCAAATCTGCGGCGACCCGTCCCTTACCATCGCGCGGGGACTCTCCCTTTTCCGACATCCGCACTACCATCTCCTCCCGCGTGCGTAGAAAGTTTGACACCACCTGGGACAATATTAGAACGA
>NC_134798.1:16620310-16635310 GCF_046742065.1 Oratosquilla oratoria
AGTAAGTAAAGAGATAGGTAAGCGTATAGTGGAGTGGAAGCAGATTTTTTCAAGGTTAATTTGGATGCAAGTGAAACTGGGAAGGGAGATGTTGGTTTTTGTAAGTGTGTATGGGCCTGGTAGTGAGAAGAGCGTAGAGAAAAGAGAGACTTTTTGGATGGATTTAAATGAGTGTGTAGAGGGATTAGGGAGAAATGTCAATGTAGTTGTATTGAGAGACCTTAATGCTAGTGTAGGAAATGAACCAATAGACGGAGTGATTGAGAAGTATGGAGTTCCAGGAAAAAATCGTAGTGGAGAGTTGATGGTGGTCATGTGTCTCGAAACAGAGCTAATGAGAGCAAACACAGTGTTTCGGAAGAAATTCAAGCATAAGTACACATGGGAGAGAGTGGCGGATGGAAGGGTGGTAGAGAGAGCGTTAATAGACTATATTGTGGTAACCAGGAGTATAGTAGGAACATTTAAGGATGCACACGTTCTAAGGGGAGAGAGTGGGGGAATATCAGATAATTTTTTTGGTGGAAGGTAAGTTGAGAGTGGAAAATAGGTGGAGAAAGAGGAAAAGGGCAGAAGGTAGGGAGGTATTTAGAGTAAACTGCTTAAATGAGAAAGAAAAGGAGGAGTATAAGAAACTGAGAGAGGAGTGGGAGGGAGTGAAGGATAGAATATAACAAGGAGTGGAGGAGGTATAGGGATGGTTCAAGGAGGGAGTCATAAGGTGTGCAATGATGGTGTGTGGAACAAGGAGGATGGGAGGAAATAGAAGGAAAGGTAGTGGGTAGTGGGATGAAGAAGCAAAGAAGGGTGTAGAAGAGAAGAAGCAAGCTTTCATAGATTGGTTACAAACTAGGACGATGGAATCATAGAAGAGGTCCAAAGTAAAGAGAAGAGAAGTAAAGCATAAGATAGAGGCAAAAAGGAGAGCAAATGTGAAATGGGGTAAGATTATGACAGAATTTTTTGAAAGTATTATAAAAATGTTTTGGAAAAAATAAAAGAGGAAGAGGAGGCAAAACAAGTAGAGAAGAAAAGGTAAAAGGTGCAGATGGAGAGATGATAATGGAGGAGAAAGCAGTAAAAGGAAGGTGGCCAGAGTATTTTGGGAAGTTACACTGGGAAGCGGTAAGAAAATGACCGTAATGCAGAAAGTCTGAAAATAGGAGGTACAGTGATGGTGGACTGGCTAGTGAGGTTATTTAATGTTTGTTTAAGAGAGGGTAGATTCCTGGAAGACTGGAGGAGTGCCTGTATAGTTCCACTTTACAAGGAAAAGGGGGACAAGAATGAGTGTAGTAGTTTCAGAGGGGTTAGCTTCTTAACTGTACTTGGGAAGGCTTATGGGAGGGTTTTGATTGAGCGGACTAGGAGAGGAACACTGGGAATAATTGGTGAAGAACAGAGGGAGTAATTGGTGTGGAATAGTGTGGGTTTAGGACAGGTAGGGGTTGTTTAGATCAGATTTTTGTGGTAAGACAGATATGTGAGAAAGCTATAGGAAAAAGCAAGGATGTTTTATGGGCTCTTATTTATCTGGGAAAGGCTTATGACAGGGAAGACAGGAAGGCACTATGGGAAGTATTGCAGATATATGGGATAGGAAGAAAGCTGTTAAGTGCAGTCAAGGGTTTTTATGAGAGTACTGGAACTTGTGTTAGGTTTTGGAATGGGGAGAGTGAGTGGTTTGAGGTAAAGGTAGGACTTCGTCAAGGATGTGTTATGTCGACCTGGCTGTTCAATTTATACGTGGATGGGGTGGGGGGAGAGGTGAATGCAAGGGAAGGTTAAAGAAAATGGTTAAACAAAATGGAGAAAAGTGGGAGATGAGATGGTTGTTTTTGCAGACGACATTGCGCTTGTAGCAGAATCAGATGAGGGATTGAGGAAGTTAGTGACATAGTTTGGGAAAATGTGCGAAAGAAGGAAGTTGAGGATAAATGTGGGTAAAAGTTAGGTAATGAGATGTACAAGTGGAGAGTGGCAGCAGGCTGGAGCATAAGAACATAACACAAGAACATAAGAATAAAGGAGACTGCAAGAGACCATAAGGCCTACACAAGGCAGCTCCATATTCATCACCACTTGTCATCCCCATCCATAAAATTGTCTAACTATTTCTTAAAACAACTGATAGATTCAACGCTCACTACAAGGTTACTAAGTCTATTCCATTCGTTGACCACCCTATTAGCAAACCACTTCTTGCCTATTTCCTTCTTAAATCTAAATTTGTCCAGTTTAAATCTATCACTGCGAGTCCTACCCTGTTGTTTTAATATGATGACCTTATTTGCATCACTTTTATTAAAGCCTTTGATCCACTTGAACACCTATCAGATCACCCCGCACTCTGCGTCTTTCCAGAGAGTGTAAGTTAAGGTGCCTAAGCCTCTCCTCGTATGACAAATTTCTGAGTCCATATATCATTTTGGCCATTCTTCTCTGTACTGGTTCTAGTGAATTTATGTTCGTCCTATAGGATAGAGACCAAAACTTTACCGCATAGTCAATGTAAGAGGCCGGCAGATAGAGGTAGACATTTAAGTAGATAGAGGGGTAGGTGGAACGATATGCAAATCTTACCTGGATGTTTTGAAACAATGGCCGAGAGGAAGTGCAGAGTTGCATATTCTCGCTTGCCGTCAGATGTGTATCATGATAGGCTAGGATATCGATAGAAGTGATGATATGACGAAATGTAAACATTAAGCCACGTTCCGCTTGAGACAGAATTGCTTAGGTAAACAGTATTGCTTGAGACAGCATAATAGTCTTTCTGATTAGAGAAAAGGGTGGAGGAGGAGAACAATGGCCGAGAGGAAGTGCAGAGTTGCATATTCTCGCTTGCCGTCAGATGTGTATCATTATAGGCTAGGATATCAATAGAAGTGATAATATGACGAAATGTAAACATTAAGCCACGTTCCGCTTGAGACAGAATTGCTTGGGTAAGCAGTATTGCTTGAGACAGTATAATAGTCTTTCTGACTAGAGAGAAGGGTGGAGGAGGAGAACAATGTCTGAGAGGAAGTGCAGAGTTACATATTCTCGCTTGCTGTCAGATGTGTATCATTATAGGCTAGGGTATCGATAGAAGTGATGATATGACGAAATGTAAACATTAAGCCACGTTCCGCTTGAGACAGAATTGCTTTGGTAAATAGTATTGCTTGAGACAGTATAATAGTCTTTCTGATTAGAGAAAAGGGTGGAGGAGGAGAAAAATTATTGGTGCACGGAGGTAAAGTCACGCCCTTAAAGGGTTGCACTTATTTGTAATGTTCAAAGTTATTGGATGAATTAAATAGTGACGTCGGAGCAGACTTGACTTGGTGGGTGTACAAGGATCCCAAGTGGATGTCCCTTGGTGTAGTTTGAATAACCAAGTGTAATTAATTGGAAGAAAAGAAGAAAACTATATCTCCGTTTTAATTCACCCCATCAAGAAACTTTACTAACTTGTGACAGAAGATTTGGTGGAAACATACTTCAGAGAAAGAAGTGGCATGGGGCCTACAGATGAATAACATAAGTGACTAAAGTGTTAGTGGCTGTGGATCTAACAGTGGCGGCAGCTAAGGATGAACCTCCTCCGAAGTGATTAGACGAACGCCTCCGAAGAGTACACCAATTGACAGTACAACCACAACCAAGCCTGTGTTAATAGAACGAGGAGTCTTCATACTACGAGTGGAACAAGACGATCTTCAACGAAGATTGATGAGGAACGACAAGGCTGACAAACGACGAGGTTGACGAACGATAACGCTGACGAACGACGAGATTGATGAACGACGAGGCTGAAGTACGCAAGGAAAACTAACGAAGAGGGAGTCAAGTCAAATCAACTTACTGAAGGTATGAGCAACAACAATAGTAACGTGCTTAAGCACAAAATACATACCTCAAATATAAACATTTCTAAATTCACTGGTAATGAAAACACCCTAAGAGTTAATAAGTTCATTACCTTAATAGATACATTAATTGTAAACAAAATATAAAAGATGAAAAAAGGAAAATATAAATTTTAAAGGAGAATTTAGACCCTGAGCTAGGTTTATCATAATTTTTTAGCAAATGGAAGATATCAACCAATATGAATCCTATAAGAAAGCATCCATTAAACATTTCATGCCAAAGTGTGTTCAGGATTCTATCAGTTCTTTGGTTAGAATGATCAAAGAAGTTAGAATAAGTGAATCAGACAGAATACTTAGCTAGATTAGATAGATGGCCAAAAGATATGAATATAGAAATTTTCGTATGCACCAGGAAACAAGAGGAAAACCTTCAGACACAAGATAAACAAATATTATAGAACTCCCCATATATAGCCTATACTCCTAGACAGTATTGTGTTAGGGATAAGAGTGATAGAAGGGTGAAAGAAAACTCCAACTTCAAAGATAGTTATAAACGGACAATTACAATTGGAAGGACTTCTGCAGGATCTCTCATTCCTGGTAGAGTGTTCAATAAACCTATTCAAATATCTATTGATACAGGATCTGTAGATAATGTTATAACTAGTAGCGTTTTAAACCAGTTGAAACCAGGAGTAAAAATATTGGAACCAATCCATTACTCATTGCAAGGAGTAACTGGAAATCAGTTAAAAACATTAGGGATCTTAGTGAAATCACAGCTAATCCCATCTTTAAATCAATCAGACTTAAGACCAGTGGCAGGAATCAATGAATCCCTAGATATAGATAGAAAAGATAACATTTTTACTTTAGAAAACAAGGCTGAGCGGTCCAGACCAATAGAAAACAAAGCCACATTTACTGAACCCAACTCAGATATTCAGGAAATCCCAGAAATTACTAATTCATCAATCACAATTGGAAGGACTACTGTAGGACCTCTCATTCCTGGTAGAGTGTTCAATAAACCTATTCAAATATTTATTGATACAGGATCTGTAGATAATGTTATAACTAGTAGCGTTTTAAACCAGTTGAAACCAGGAGTAAAAATATTGGAACCAATCCATTACTCATTGCAAGGAGTAACTGGAAATCAGTTAAAAACATTAGGTAAGGTTGAACTAGAAGTCCTCATATATACAAATGAACATTTGCACATTCCAGTGATAGTTGTAGAAGAATCTGTTTTTCCAGGAGATTTATTGATAGGATTTGCAACTACGAGAAAAAAGAACATGGTCATATGTCCTGCTGACATAGGGATCTTAGTGAAATCACAGTTAATCCCATTTTTAAATCAACCAGACTTAAGACCAGTGGCAGGAATCAATGAATCCCTAGCCATAGATAGGAAAGATAATTTTTTTTACTTTAGATAACGAGGCTGAGTGGTCCAGACCAACAGAAAACAAAGCCACATATACTGAACCCAACTCAGATATTCAGGAAATCCCAGAAATTACTAATTCATTAACTACAAATGAAGCCTTTCAAATTGTGGGTGGTGGCGTAATAAAGTCGACGTTATTACACTACAGAGCAATTAACAGGGTTGTAGTACAGTTGAAAGGAGTCACTGTGGACTCTGAAATTTCAACCATCCCAGAATCAATTAGGTTAAAAGGATTGATATTGGACTCAGATTTATAAGTCAAATAAGAACATGGTAGAAATATTAATGATTAATACTTTAAATAAATATATAGTTTTAAGGAAAGGTACACAAACAAAATGTTTCCAGGTGTGTACAAAACCCATTAAAATTTTAAATGAGAGTACTGAGGAGATGGAATTACTCATTTCATCAATCTGTTCAGTTCAGGAAGAAATAAAGCTAGGAAAGAAATACAAGAATCAACTAGAACCTACTAATTGCCCTGAGTTGGATGAAAGTTTAGTTGCTTTGCTCGTGAAGCACAATAAAGCAATTGCTTTGCCGAGGGATGCCTTAGGCAAAACAACTGTTTTAAAACATCAGATTAAATTAAAACCAGGAACACAATCTATCTATATACCCGCCTACAGAGTTCCTCACTCTAGATAAGCAATAGTAGATAAACTGATCACTGAAGTGGTATCGCAGGATATCGTTGAACATAGTAAAAATGAGTGGAACTTTCCTTTGATTTTGGTGTCAAAATCAGATGGTACTATGCGCCCAGTTATTAATCATAGGGAATTGAATAAGCACACCATACGTAACAGGTTACCATTACGAGTAATAGGGGACATTCCCAGAAGTTTGGGAACTGAGAATAGATATTTTAGCACTATAGATATCAAATCTGCTTTTTGGCAAATAGATGTTGCATGAAGAGTCACAAAAGTTCACAGCTTTTTCACTCCAACGGGTCATTATGAGTTCAAACGAATGACATTTGGGTTATGTAATAGTCTATTAACTTACGTGAGATTAATAAATACAGTTCTAGGTGTGTTGTTAGGAAACATTGACAGTGTATTTCTTGATGATATTTTAATAGTTTCCCAGACAGGGGTTGAGCATTTTAAAAAATCATATTTGATATTCTAAAGACTAGTTGAAGCCGGTTTGAAAGTGAAACTTGAAAAATGTAAGTTCTTGCAGGACAGTGTTATCTATCTGGGACAGACATGGAATTAGTACAGTGAATTCAAAGGCTGAAGTAGTAAGGAATTTTCCAGTTCTAAACAATGTAGAAAAAGTCAGACGTTTCTTGGGATTGACAGGATATTATAGAAAATTTACTCAACGATATTCTGACATTGCTAAACCATTAAGTTCTTTGTTGAGGAAGGACTCAAAGTACATGTAGGGACCTGCACAACAGCAACTTTTTGACAAGTTGAAAGATAAACTCACGAGTTCTCCAATTTTAATATTTCCTGACTATTTTAAGAATTAATTCTTCACACTGATACATCTGACATAGGATTAGGAGGAATACTTATACAAGAGAGAAATGGAACTTTGAAACCAATAGCTTACACATCAAGACTTTGTAATAATGGAGAGAGAAACTACTCTGTAACAGAAAGAGAAACGTTAGCAGTGATATATTCATTTGAAAATTTTAGAGATATGATGTTGGGATATTCAATCAGAGTGTGGACTGATCACACAGCTATTCAGAACTAATCTAATCATGTTAGCTCCACTGCCACTAACAATTAGTCACTCATGTTATTTATCTGTAGGCCCCATGCCTCTTCCTTCTCTTAAGTATGCTTCTATCAAAGCATCTGTCACGAGTTATTAAAGTTTCTTGATGGGGTGAATTAAACGGAGTAATTACCCTTGGTTGTTCAATCTACACCAAGGGACTCCCTCTTGGGATCCTTGTACATCCCGCCAAGCCAAATCTGCTCCGACGTCACTATTTAATTCATCCAATAACTTTGAACATAACAATTAAGTGCCACCCTTTAATGGCGTGACTTTACCTCTGTGTACCAATAATTTTTCTCCTCCTCCACCCTTTTCTCCAATCAGAGAGACTGTTATGCTCTCTCAAGCAATACTATTTACGCAAGTAATCTGTCGCAAGCGGAACATGGGTTATATGTTTACATTTCATCACATCAGCACTTTATCGCTAGCCTAACCCATGTTTACAAAACACCAAACGGTAAGCGAGAATATGCAACTCTGCACTTCCTATCGGCCATTGTTTCAAAACATCCAAGTCATAAAATGAATACTTTTCCACCTACCCCTCTATCTACCTAAATGTTAACCTTAATCTACCGGCTTCTTACAGGAATCGGCAGCTACCCTTGGTCGTCCCGACCAATGATATTTACTAACCTCTTACAGGGCTCGCTAGTATATACTTGGAAATCATCTTATATAAGAAGCTTGCCTAAACTTGTAAAATGGTATCAGTAAAACATGTCAAACATATACGTATCAAAGAAATAAGCAATCCTCCAAAAATGGACAATAATAATTCAAGCAGAATAATGGTGAATAATATACATGTCAAAATAATAAGGTATAAACCAAAATAATTTGCAACACAATTAAAATGACAAATTCAAACAAATTTGCAAAACTCACTATTTTGACTAAGAACATTTGGTCTTAATGGAGAATTGTTTTATCATCTTCTCAACGATGACAAAAGTCACAAATGTATTGTTAAGTGTCTAAAGTATTGTAAAGTGTCTCTTGCATTTCAATTACTTTTGTTAACACACTTAATTTTTTCAAAGACACACTCTTAATGCTTCACAAAATAATATATCAATACTTATATGAACTGTCCTTAAGTTTTGGCAAGATTCCAAGTATGAGCACAGCAGGTCCAATGTCTTCATGTTCAGCTTGACAGCAAGTTCCAGTAGTTTAGGTCTCCCATCCCAAGTACATACAATTGGTCAAATTGATACTATCTGTAAAATACACCAAGATTAATATGCAATTCACATAAAATTTGATTAAGATATTCCCTATACTCTTCTGGTTCATTGAAATTGATATATAGAGTATCAAAACATTTTCACAAAACTGTAATTTAACCTTCTTCACATAATCTAAATGGCTTTTTAGTTCTTCCCTACTTTCCAAGTGTAAAAAAATTATGTTCATTTCCACCTGCAGAATCAATTACCCTATATGGACCTGAGTACCTTGGTGAAAGTTTATTATAGGGTGAATGTAGTTTGATTATGACTAAATCTCCTATTTTTAATTCTAGTTTATGTGCTATTTTGTGTTGTTGCTTTTCATCTCTTGTGAATACTCTTGCATATGTTCCCTAACTCTTTGCTGAATATTTTGAAAAGTATTTATCCTATTTGAGATATAATCATCTATATCATATAAAGGTTTCTGCTCTGCAGTCAAGATTTCATATGGAAAAGTTTTATCTTCCCCAAAAATAATAAAATGAAGTGTTTTGCCTGTTGCTATATTAATTTGGTTGTCCAGAATACATTTGACACAAGGAATCCAAGCATCCCAAGTTATAATATGAGGACTTGTCATACTTCTAAGACATATAATAATTTATTTATTCAGTCTCTGTAGAACTCCATTACTTTGTGGATGATTCACTAAAATGTTTACTTTCTTTATCCTAGATAAACTACGTAATTTTGTTATTAAATTCAGTTCCATTATCTGAAACTAAGATCTTTGGTATAGTGAATTTGGTTTACTAATAGGGTGGTCGACGAATGGAATAAACTTAGTAACAATGTAGTAAGCGCTGAAACTATCAGTTGTATTAAGAAACGATTAGACAATTTTATTGATGGGGATGACAGGTGGTGATGGATACGGTGTTGCCTAGTGTAGGCCTTATGGTCTCTTGCAGTCTCCTTCATTCTTATGTTCTTTTGTACCCTCTTACAAAGCATAAGAATCTTAGGGGCAGAATAGCTAGATGGTTTATGGTACTTCAGTGCTATGAAGTTAAATTTGAATATATTCCGGGTAGAAAGAATGTTGCGGCAGATGCACTTTCTAGAAACATTAGCCAACCAATGATAGGGTTCATTAATTTTGTTTGTGGTATAGAAGAGTTAGTAACTTTAGATGAGAAAATGCTAAGAAGAGAACAGAGGGATGATAAGACATGTGAATCATTATCCAAGTATTTGATAAACCCAAGAGGAAATCCTCCAAAACTACCAAAGGGGTATAAGATAGAGGAATTTCATTTGACTAATGGACTTTTGTATATAAAAACAGTATAAATGGGAAAGATATTTCTAGAGGTCCAGTAAATCAGTTGGTAATACCACAACCTCTTGGAAAAGAGATATTGAAGTTACTTCATGATAGTGATTGTAGTTCACATCCAGGGAAGGATAAAACTTATAGACAAGCATAACTTAAATATTCTTGGCCAGGTATGAAGAAAGATATATATTTATGTAGAAAATTGTTTGAAATGTGTTAAGGTGCAAGGAAATACACCAAAACCTTCTCCTATGTTTACCTATCCCATTCCACAGAAACCTTGGGAAAGAGTTCGCATAGATACATTGGGGTTACCTATGTCTGAGAATGGAAATAAATATGTATTTGTTGCCCTTGATTATTTTTCAAGATTTTGTATTTTACAACCCATTTTAAATAAGAAAGCTGAAGCTATTGCTTCAGTAATCTATGATCACATAATCTGTAATTTCACTACACCTATAATCTCAATTTCAGATAATGGAACTAAATTTGGTAACAAATACTTGGAAAAATTATGTAGGTTATTTAAGATAAAGAAAGTAAACATTTTAGTGAACCATCCACAAAGTAATGGAGTTGTAGAGAGGTTAAATAAGAAAATTATTACATGTCTTAGAAGTATGATAAGTCCTCATAGTATAACTTGGGATACTTGGAGTCCTTGTGTTAAATGTATTCTGAACGACCAAATTAATATAGGAACAGGTGAAACACCTCATTTTATTATTTATGGGGAAGACGAAACTCTTCCATATGAAATCTTGATTGCAGAGCAGAAACCTGTGTATAATATAGGATAAATAATTTTCAAAGTATTCACCTAAGAAAAGAATTAGAGAACATGTGCAGGAGTATTCACAAGAGATGAAAAGCAACAACACAAAATAGCACATAAACTAGAACTAAATATAGGAGATTTAGTCATGGTCAAACTATATTCACCCTATAATAAACTTTCACCAAGGTACTCAGATCCATATAGGGTAATTGATTCTGCAGGTGGAAATAAATATAATATTTTACACTTGGAAAGTAGGGAAGAATTGATAGGCCATTTAGATGATATGAAGAAGGTTAGGTTGAAGATTTGTGAAAATGACTGCTGTGATACCCTATGTATCAATTTCAATGAACCAGAAGAGTATAGGGAACATTTTGATAATTTTCTGTGAATTGAATATTAATCTTGATGTAATTTACAGATAGTATTAATTTGACCAAATGTACGTACTTGGGATGGGAGACCTAAACTACTGGAACTTGGTGTCAAGCAGGGACATGAAGACCTTGGACCTGCTGTGGTCAGAATTGGAATCTTGCCAATACATAAGGACAATTCATATAAGTATAGAAAAAAAGTATTTTGTGAAGCATCAAGAGTGTGTCTTTGAAAAAAAAACTAAATTAAGTGTGTTAAAAAAAATGAAATTCATGAAGAGACACTTTATGATACTTTTGTGACTTTTGTTGCATATTACCTATCTCAACATATTTGAAAAGATAAAAACATTCTCAATGGAGATCAAATGTCCTTAATCAAAGTAGTGAGTTTTACACATCTATTTTACATATCATTTTATCTGTGTTGCAAATTAATTTGATTTTATACCTTATTATTCTGACTTGTTATTCACTATTATTCTGCTTGAGCTATTTTTGTCCATTTTTGGAGGGTTGCTTATTTCTCTGAATTGTATATGTTTGACATGTTTTACTGATACCGTTTTAACAGTTTATGCAAGGGTAGATTAGCTTTTTATATATGATGATTTCCTGCAGGAAAACTTACAGGCAGCAGAAATGTGGATATGGAAACGCGTATTAAGAGTACCATGGACAGCGAAGAAAAAAATGAAGAAGTATTGAGAGAAATGGAGACAGATAGGGAATTGGTGACAGCAATAAGGAAAAGACAGTTGCGATTCTTAGGACATATAATGAGGAGGGAAGGGTTGGAAGAGGTGGTGATGACGGGAATGGTAAAGGGAAGGAGAGCAAGAGGAAAGCAGAGGGAGAAGTACATGGACGGGCTGATGAGGGCGACGGGAAAACAACTCAAACCAGCACAGATGTTACAAGTAACTAGGGACCATGAACGGTGGCGCTCCATGATTGCCGAAGTCCAAGAGGATATGGCACGGCGGTAAGGAAAGGTATATGATGATTTGCAAGTATATACTAGCGAGCCCTGTAAGAGGGTAGTAGATACCATTGGTCGGGACGACCAAGGGTTGCTGCTGAGCCCTGTAAGAGGCCGGTAGATAGAGGTAGACATTTAAGTAGATAGAGGGGTAGGTGGAACGATATGCAAATCTTATTACCTGGATGTTTTGAAACAATGGCCGAGAGGAAGTGCAGAGTTGCATATTCTCGCTTGCCGTCACATGTGTATCATTATAGGCTAGGGTATCGATAGAAGTGATGGTATGACGAAATGTAAACATTAAGCCACGTTCCGCTTGAGACAGAATTGCTTGTGTAAACAGTATTACCTGAGACAGTATAACAGCCTTTCTGATTGGAGAAAAGGGTGGAGGAGGAGAGAAATTATTGGTGCACGGAGGTAAAGTCACGCCCTTAAAAGGTGGCACTTATTTGTAACGTTCAAAATTATTGGATGAATTAAATAGTGACGTCGGAGCAGACTTGGCTTGGTGGGTGTACAAGGACCCCAAGTGGGAGTCCCTTGGTGTAGCTTGAATAACCAAATGTAATTAATTGGAAGAAAAGAAGAGAACTGTATCTCCGTTTTAATTTACCCCATCAAGAAACTTAACTAACTTGTGACATAAGATTTGGTGGAAACATACTTAAAAGAAGGAAGTGGTATGGGGCCTACAGATGAATAACATAAGTGACTAAAATGTTAGTGGCTGTGGAGCTAGCAGTCAAGGATAGGTCTAAGTATCGCTAGATAGAGTTTGATAATTACCTCTGCACTTCTATTTGTTACCGTCCTAGCAATAAAACCTAATGCTCTGTTAGCTTTATTCCTGGCGGTAATGTACTGTTTCCTGGTTTTAAAGTCCGGACTCACTAGAATTCCCAAGTCTCTCTCGCACTCAGTTTTCCCTAAAAACGTGTTATCTAAGCTGTATCTATTTTCGGGGTTGTGTAGCCCAACGTTAAACACGCTACACTTAGAGATATTGAAGGTCATTTGCCATTTCACCAACCATGTGAACAATTTGTTAAGATCATCCTGCAGAATCTCTGCGCCGTCTCCTGACCTAATTAGGTGTCCCATTTTAGTATCCTATCGTCTAAGTCGTTTATGTACATAATGAACAACAAGGGACCCAAAACCGAGCCATGGGAAACCCCATTAGTAACATTGTCCCACCTAGATTTTACTCCATTTATGGTGACCCACTGTTTTCTGTCACTGATTCAAGCTCTAATCCATTATCCTATCCTATGCCATGGTCTTTGATTTTATTCAGTAGTCACCTTTTATTCAGTAGTCACCTTGTCGAACGCTTTGCTAAAGTCAAGGTAAATTACATCGTAATTATCATTGTTATCTGATGCCTTATATATTTTAGTGTAAAAGGATAGAAGATTAGTCACACATGACTTACCCTTGGAGAAACCATGTTGTGTATCACGAATTAAATTGTCTCTCGATGTGTTCTATGAGTCTATTTACTATTATTGATTCAAACAATTTACCTATAATCGATGTCAAACTGATTGGCCTGTAATTGCATATAGACGATCTATCTCCTTTCTTAAAAACAGGAACAACGTTTGCCTGCTCCCAAGCAATAGGCACAAAATCAGTGTCTACCGATTTATTAAAAATTCAGTTAACTGGTCGCAGATTTTGAATTTACACTCCTTAAGCACTCTCGGAAAAAATCGTCTGGACCCGGGTATTTTGTAGCTTTAAGTCTTTCTATCTGCTTGACTACTTCTACTTTACTAATGCTGATATTAGATAGTCTACTTTCTTCATCCCCACTGAAAATCGGATCACAGTCAGGTACCTTATCTAATCTCTCATTAGTAAACACCGAGAGAAAAGATTTGTTAAACACCTAACTCGTTTTTTCCTCCGATTCTGTCGTGAAATTTTAATCGTTATTAATTGGTCCTATTCTTTCTTTATTTTTTGTGCTATAGAGGTGAAAGAAACCCTTAGGGTTGGATCTTGCTTGACTGGAAACCATGATTTCATAATTACGTTTCGCCGTACGTGTATTTTTTTAACCAGCTCGTTTTTTCCTCCGATTCTGTCATGAAATTTTAATCGTTTTTAATTGGTAATTTTTTTTTTTTTTTTTTTTTTTTTTTTCTATAGAGGTGAAAGAAACCCTTAGGGTTGGATCTTGCTTGACTGGAAACCACAATTTCATAATTACGTTTCGCCGTACGTGTATTCTTTTTAACCAGCTTTGCCATTTCATTATATCTTGATCTAAGGTGTGTTTCCCTATTCTTTTTTGTTTTTACGTAAAGTCCTCTTTTCATTCCGACCTCATGTTTCAGTCTGTCCGTCATCCATTTGGGAGTATTACTATTCTTCTGTATTGGCTTCAAGGGGATAAATGTATTTTGTGCATTAATAATTAAATCAGTTAGATTGCAATACACTTCATTCAAATCGCTGGCCTGGCTGTTTACTCCCCGCCCCAAGTGACCTGACCCAAGGAAGTGAGTATTAAGGGAGAGAAATTGGAGGATTTTTAGATACTTGGGTGCGAATGTGGTAGAAAAGGGAGGAGTGGAGGTGGAGAAATGAGTAAATGCCTTGGTGGATTAAAAAGTGTAATGAGAAATAGACATTTGTGAATGGATGCTAAGAGGAGATTGTATGAAGGAGTGATTGTGCCAACAGCACTGTATGGGGAAGAATCATGGAATATAAGAGAGGAAGAGAAGAGTTTGAATCTATTGAGATGAAATGCCAGAGAAGTATGATATGGGTTACTAGGGTAGATAGAGTGAGGAATGAGGAGGTGAGGAGGATTAGGGGTGGAAAGGGAGTTGGGAGGTAGGGTTGATGAGAGCGTATTAGGATGGTTTGGACACAAGGAAAGAATGAGTGAAGAAAGATTAGTGAAATAGGTGTGGAAGGCAAAGGTGGATGTGGTGAACCTGAGGGGGCTACATAGGATGAGATGGATGGATGGGGTGAAAGGGGCTTTGGGGAAGAGGGGAATGTCTGTTGAGGAAGGACGGGAGATGACAGAAGACAGGGGTGAATGGAGAATGGTTGTGTATGGATGATGCTGAGATGCATGAGGGGGAGTGGGTGGGGGATGGGGTTGAGGGAGTAGGTATGAGAAAAAAAAAAGAAAATAGACAGCCCGAAGGTATTTGTCTTCTTTTCTGCTTGAGGGGACGGAGAGGGGGTTCGCCGATTTAATGAAGCGGACTTGTTGTGGTGTGGAT
>NC_134798.1:16652810-16655310 GCF_046742065.1 Oratosquilla oratoria
GTTCTAGTGGCAGGTGGAGACCATGACGACTGGACTAATAAACCGCTGAAGAGGTGTGCCAATAGTCCAGTTTGTCGGACTTTGCCTGTTGCGTCACCCCGGCGTAGATTTTCTCTCAGGGTTTACTCCCCTAGCCCAATGCCAACCAAGGATAACCCACTGGGCTGTGGGGCAGGGGTTGGTGTGAGGCCAGGGCGTGTCCACACATCGGTGGGTCATAGACTCACACCTCTGGGGCCCCCTGCTGCTCCGAGATCCCCTGCTGTTTAGCCCGGAGCCGCGAGGCAGCCAGTTACCGTGTGTAGCCACGAGGAGGCACAGCAGAAATCTTGGTGTTAGAGAAGCTATGTACTGTAATGGCAGGGAAAGACTTACGCACTCGGCTTCCCTGTTCGCTAAAGCAAGCTAGCCAGCGGTGGTACTGAAAGCAAGAGAGCACAAGCAAAGCATGTAACTTACACTAAGGAGCATGCAGAGCATGCAACCAACTGCCCAATGACCACACTAGACGCTTCATAACACCCTGTGTATACACACACACACACACACACACACACACACACACACACACACACACACACACACACACACACACACACACACACACGCACAAACACGCACACGCACACACACACTCACACACGCACACACACACACACACACACACACACACACACACACACACACACACACACACACACACACACACACACACACACACACACACACACACACACACACACACACACACACACACACACACACACACACACACACACACACACACACACACAAATAAAACCAAGGACTCGTGTGCGCTCACACACACAATAATATACGCATACGCGTGCTCGCACACTTATATACACAGAAAGGATTACAAAGGAGGAGCATGCCGACAGGAGGTCTTTTGGTTCATAACTAGGTCGGATGTGAAAAAATTATAATAATGATAAAAAGATAAATAGATATACAAAAAAATAACAAATTATAATAATATAAATAATAATAATCAAGAAAATTATAAACAAACCGACAAATAATAACAAACAAATAAACAAATAATATAAAATAAATGACAAGCATTACATCATCTCGCTTAGGTGTTTATCTAAACGAGTCTTAAAGCTTCGAACTGAACTACAATGCACTGCCTCTGCAGGAAGTTTATTCCATTCATTAACTACACGGTTGGCGAAGTTCTTTCTACCCCCTCCCAAATTAAATCTATTTCCTGACAGTTTGAGGCTTTTATTTCTTGTCGGATTCTTATTCAGTGTGAAAATTTGGTCACTTTTGATGTTGTCAATTCCCTGTAGAATCTTAAAAACTTGTACCAAGGTGACCTCTAAGTCTACTCTATCTATTTATTTATTTATTTATTCATTTATTTTTTGGGGGTGGGGGGAGGGGGAAAAGATTCAAGTGTTTTAGTCGATTGTTGTATGATTTATTTTTTATATTTGGAATCAGTTTTGTGGCTAGCTGTTGTACTTTTTCCAATCTGTCAATATTTTTAATGAGATTTGCTGACCATACGGAAATAGCATATTCCAATGTGGACGAACTAACGATTTATATAGCTTGTTAATGAGATATACTTTTGAAGTCAAAAGATCGCGCAATCAGTCCTAAAATATTACTCGTATTTTCTTTCTCAGAAGCTGAAATACACTGCTTAAATGACTTGAGATAGTTGCTGATAATTACACAGAGATACTTTTCACTATCCACTTTTGTTAACAAAAGTACATATATCATACAAAAGTACATGTATGGTATATGTACTTTTGTTAACGAATTTCCAAATAACGTCTACTTACTGTTATTTTTACCTATGTGCAAAACTGCATTTACTTGTGTTAAATTTCATTAGCCACTTTTCAGACCATTCCTGTAGTTTTTCTAAATCTTCTTGAATATCCAATTGGTTTAAGTGATCATTTGCCAATCCGCACAGTTTTGTATCATCAGCAAATCTGGGGACAATAGATTTCAGTACGTGGTCTATATCAGATAGAAAACTCAGTCTGCCCGGTGACCTCAGGTAGAGAACTCCGTCTGCTCCGTGACTTCAGGTAGAGATCTCGTTTGCTGCTGAGACACCAGCTAGCGAATACCTCTTGTTCAGTTTATTACTTCCTGTGAAGTTTATATATTTGAAAAGAGACAGGTGATTGTGTTGTGTTTTTTGTAACTGTATACGTATAGCGCGATACAGTTACAAGTATAATATAGAGTGTAATGTTCTGGAAGTTTAGAACCAAAACAGTAGTCTGTTACTGTACTGCAAAGGTAGGAGTAATAGCATAAAGTAAGCAGAGTAAGCTACGTGTATTTAGTTTATATAGTGACCGTTTTTGTTGCTTTTGTTGATTTATATTTTCTTTTTGCCGTTTGTATAAGCACACACATTCAGACACACACACACACACACACACACACACACACACACACACACACACACACACACACACACACACACACACACACACACACA
>NC_134798.1:16660310-16670310 GCF_046742065.1 Oratosquilla oratoria
ATAAACTCATTCCCACCCATTCCATCCCTGAATACACTCCACACCCCTCCACCCTCCCTCTTATCTTAGCACCTCCTGAATGACGGGTCATCCCTGCACCTTGTCCACTGCCCTGGGTCAGAAGCAGTGTCGCAAGACACAGCACATCCACAGCAAGGCCGCTTCATTAAATCGGCGACCCCCCTTCTCCGTCCCCCCATTGCATAAAATGAGAGGACGGGGAGAAATACCTTCGGGCTGCGTCACATTTTGCTCACACATACTACCTCACCCTCCATCCACCCGCCCATTCCACCTCATGCAATCACAACATCATCCATATACAACCATTCTCCATTCACCCCTGTCTTCTGTCCTCTCCCGTCCTTCCTCAACAGACATTCCCTCTTCCCCAAAGCCCCCTTCACCCCATCCATCCACCTCATCCTAGGACGCCCCCTCATGTTCACTCCCCCCACATCTGCCTTCCACACCTCTTTTACTAGTCTTTCTTCACGCATTCTTTCCATGTGTCCAAACCATCCTAATATTCTTTCATCAACCCTATCTCCCAGCTCCTTTTCCACCCCTGTTCTCCTCCTCACCTCCTCATTTCTCACTCTATCTAGCCTAGTAACCCCCATCATACTTCTCAGACACCTCATCTCAAACACATTCAAACACCTCTCTTTTTCTCTTATGTTCCATGTTTCTGCCCCATACAGTGCTGTTGGCACAATCACTCCTTCATACAGTCTCCTCTTAGCATTCATTCCCAAATGTCTATTCTTCATTACACTCTTTAATCCACCAAGGCATTTACTCGCTTCTCTCAATCTACATTCTACCTCCACCTTCACTCCACCTTTTCCTGCCACATTTGCACCCAAGTATCTAAAACTATCCACTTCCTCCAGTCGCTCTCCCTTAATGCTCACTTCCAGTCTACTGCCACTTTCACCCCTTGTACATCTCATCACCTTACTTTTACCCACATTTATCTTTAGCTTTCTTCTATCACATACTCTCCCAAACTCTGCCACCAACTTCCTCAATCCCTCCTCCGATCCTGCCACAAGCGCAGTGTCGTCCGCAAACAACAGCTGGCTCACCTCCCACTTTTCTCCATTTTCTTTAACCATCTCCAATCTCTTGCCCACTACCCTTGCATTTACCTCTCGCACCACCCCATCCATGTATAAGTTGAACAGCCAGGGCGACATAACGCATCCCTGACGAAGTCCCACCTTTACCTCGAACCGCTCACTCTCTCCATTTCCAAGCCTGACACAAGCTCTACTATTCTCATAAAAACTCTTGAAAGCTCCCAGAAGCTTTCCTCCTATCCCGTATATCTGCATAACCTCCCACAGTGCCTTCCTGTCTACCCTATCATAAGCCTTTTCCAGATCCATAAAAGCCCAAAAAACATCCTTCCCCTTTCCTATAGCTTTCTCACATATCTGTCTTACCACAAAGATCTGATCTACACAACCTCTACCTGTTCTAAATCCACACTGTTCCTCACCAATTACTCCTTCTGTTCCTCTCCTAATCCTCTCAACCAAGATCCTCCCGTAAGCCTTCCAAACTACACTCAACAAGCTAATCCCTCTGAAACTACTACATTCACACTTGTCCCCTTTTCCCTTGTAAAGAGGAACTATACAGGCACTCCTCCAGTCCTCCGGCACTCTACCCTCTCTCCAACAAACATTAAATAACCTCACCAACCAGTCCACCATCACTGTACCTCCCTTTTTCAGACATTCCGCATGGCATCCATCCAGACCAGGTGCCTTACCTGCTTTCATCATCTTAACAACTGCCTTCACCTCATCCTTCCTTATTTCTCCTCCATTCTCCTCATTCATCACTCTCATTTTCTTCGCACTTCCCACTGCAGCAATCTTTCCTTCCCTATCCTCCTTCACATTTAGCAACTCCCTAAAATATTCTGCCCATCTTCCCCTTACTGCCTTCTCTTCCATTATCATCTCTCCATCTGCAACTTTTACCTTTTCTTCTCTACTTGATTCGCCTCCTGTTCCTCTCTCAATTTCTTTCCAAAACATACTTTTATTACTTTCAAAATTTTCTGTCATACTCTTACCCCATTTCACATCTGCTCTCCTCTTTGCAACCTTTACCTTTTGCTTTACTTCTCTTTTCTTTTCTTTGTACCTCTCATATCACTACCTCGTCCTATTTTGTAACCAATCTGTGAAAGCTCGCTTCTTCTCTTCTACAACCTTTTTTGTTTCCTCATCCCACCATTCACTACCCTTTCTTCTATTTCCCTGGGAGCGTGTGTTCTTGAAAATGCAAGGTTGACCACGAAGAAAAGCTATTAAAGCAGAGCGCTTTCGTGTATTCATATCTTCAGTGCAAATAATACATAGTGAAAGATACAAAGGTGCAGAATATATAGGTGGGAAACAAAGGGAACGTGGAGACATCCTGGTGAGAGAGGAGAGGTAGTACCCATGGACTAACTGTCCGTCCGCGTTTATAGAGGGTGAGGAAATGTCCTACATGTTTACAATTTATACATTATATAAATTTTTCTTAAATAAAGTTGTTAAGTTTATATTATTATAATTTTTCTTACGAATAATAAATAGTGAAAGGTGCAGAGGTACAGACAATATAGTGTGGTCCAACTGTCCCTCTATGCTTACAATGGGTATAAAATGTCTTGAATGGTTATAACATACATCTTAGAAATTTTCTTAACAAATGAAGTTATCTTACATGATTACAATTTATTCACTTTATAATATCCTTTTACAAATTTGTTTAGTTTATATTATAATTTTTAGTGCAAATAATATATAGTGAAAAGGTACAGAGTGGGAAATAGTGTGGACCAACTGTCCTTCATTACAACTTATACATTTTAAAAATTTCTTTACAAATAAAATTGTCTAGTTTATATAATCATAGATTAAGGTTTATATCATCATCTTGTGTGGTCTTGATTAAACTGCTTTCGATTACATTTCTTTCGACTATATTGTTACAATAAGTTATCATTTTAGTTTCTTCCCAATTAATAGGGTGGTTAAAAGTACTGAGGTGTTGGAAAATACCATTGGACATATTTCCATCTTTAACACATTTCTTATGTTGTTTGATTCTAACTTCGAGGTCTTTTGCTGTTTGACCGATGTAGTACTGGTTACATGATTTACAGGGGATTTTGTATATACAACCTTTGGGACAGTTTTTTGAATTGTTGATGAGGTATCTTTTAACAGTGTTACTATTCTTAAAGGCTACATTAACATTGAATTTCTTAAGTAACTTGGGGACATTGACTATGTTTTCATTAAAGGGTAATACTAATAAATTGTTATAGACAAAGTGATTGTTTGGATTGGGGTTATGATATGATTTTTTAGCAAAGTTATATGAAGTATCAATGAAATGTTTTAAATATTTCAGTTTGGCACTTATGTCATAGATATTTCTTATTTCCTCATCAATGTACTCAGGGCTGCAGATGCGTAATGCCCTAAGAAACATTGATGAGAAAACAGATCTTTTAAAATTATCGTGATGAGAAGAGTAGTAATGTATATATGAGTTTACATTAGTTAATTTTCTATGTATGCTAAATTGGAAGTTTCTTTCTGTTCTGTGAATTTTTACATCTAGGAACGGCATTACTCCTTCTTCTTCAATTTCTACTGTAAATTTAATGGAGTGGACTAAGTTGTTGAGTTTGGTATATATTGTCTGTACCTCTGCACCTTTCACTATTTATTATTCGTAAGAAAAATTATAATAATATAAACTTAACAACTTTATTTAAGAAAAATTTATAAAATGTATAAATTGTTAACATGTAGGACATTTCCGCACCCACTATAAACGCGGACGGACAGTTAGTCCATGGGTACTACCTCTCCTCTCTCACCAGGATGTCTCCACGTTCCCTTTGTTTCCCACCTATATATTCTGCACCTTTGTATCTTTCACTATGTATTATTTGCACTGAAGATGTGAATACACGAAAGCGCTATGCTTTAATAGCTTTTCTTCGTGGTCAACCTTGCATATATACATATAAATATATATATATATATATACATATATATATATATATGTATATATATATATATATATATATATATGTATATATATATATATATATATATATATATATATATATATATGAGTGATAGGGTGGTGAAATAAAAACCGAGAATCGTTGAAGTTTTAATTACTGACGCTTCGATCTTAACAGAGCTTCTTCAGAGTGTACATACATGGTCAGAAATTCAACAATTTATACCTCGTATCATTCGGCGTTCCTTCCACCCACGCATTCCTCCCTCTCGTACCCTTCAACTCCCGTAGGACCATCCAGCCGGACGTTTTGGACAGTTTAATAAAACCATCCCGATGGTTACAGCAGGGCTGGGATGTTATGAAAGCTGCCTCGACTATTTTTCGTTTTTATTTGTCTAACCCTTCTTGTAATATTTCCACTCCATCACAGTTGGATAAGTGTCCATATTTCTCCGCATGAACCACCAAGGCGTTTGATGTTCTGTGGGCCCTCAGGTCACTGTTGTGCTCATATGTTCGCTTGTGTAGGCCTCTTCCTGTCTCTCCAAAGTAGTTCAAGTCACAGCCACCACATGGGATTCTGTAAACCATGCTGTTGTTATTATGTTCTCTTCTACCCTTAGCTCTCACTATGTCACCTATCTTCGTACTGGATGTAATGGCGATCTTCAGCCCTGCTCTGCGGAGTAAATGTCCCAACTCTTCTGTGTACTTGGAATTGGGAATCACAATAAAGCCACCTTCCTTAGTCTCCTTTATCTCATCCTTTTTCCTTTTCATTGTCTTAAGCGCTATTTTCTTTAAACTATGGAGTAACCCTTCTGGAGTCCTGAGAACACTTTAAAAATGTAGTTGACCTCTCTGTCGATATGTTCCTTACTGCATACCCGGAACGCTCTGAGAAAAAAAATCCAATTATTACTCTTTATCCGTTCACTATGTGCCGAAAAGTAGTGAATGAGGTAATTTTTATTCGTTGCTTTGCTGTGGACCGAGAAACCCACCGTACCATTGTTCTTTCTCCAAATCAACTATTATGTCGTAGCTTACCATGACTTTCCGTGAAAAATCCACATCACTGAGACTCGTGATTAGGTCACTTGATTTCTTTAAGTGGCCACTACTAAGTGGCTCCTTCGTCGCATTTGCCTTAATCTTGGGAATCGCCTCAAAACTTTTTCAAGGGTCTTTTGAGTTTGGGGAACAAGAAAAAATAGCAAGAGCAAGTTCAGGTGAGTAGGAGGGGTTGGGGAAGAACAGTGATCGATTGTTTGGCCAAAAACTCACGAGTTCTGAGGGCTGAATGGGCTGGAGCGCAGTCGTGAAGAAAAACTAGTCGCCACTCCTCCTCTATATTTCTGGCCTTTTGCGACGGATGACGTCCCTCAGACGTTTCAGAACTTCAGTGTAGTAAGTCTGGTTCACTGTGGAGCCTTCGGGGAGGTACTTGCGTTGAACAACACCCTTAGCATCGAAGAAAACTGTCAGCATCACCTTGACCTTGGATCGAACTTGGCGAGCTTTTTTGGATCTGGGGGATGTTTCACTCATCCACTGGGACGATTGGACCTTCGTTTCAATGTCAAAACCATAAACTCACGATTTATCACCTGTTACGATCCTAGACAAGAAGTTTTCATCTTCTTCTGAACGTTCAAACAGTTCCTGACCAACCTGGACGCGATGGGCTTTTTATTCGTCCATCATCAGGCGTGGCACAAATTTCGCAGCAACGCGGTGCATCTTCAATCTTTTTGTCAAAATCTCGTAACAAGATCCAACTGATATCCCACGCTCTTCAGCAAGCTCCCTGACAGTCAGACGTTGATTTGCCTGCACCAGAGTGTTGATTTTGTCGACGTGTGGGTCATCGGTTGACGTGGAAGGACGTCCAGCACGCTCATCATCTTCAATGGACTGTCGACCACCCTTAAAACGCTGATACCACTTGAAACATGCCGTACGCTTCATAGCAACATCACTGTAGGCCGTGTAACACAAAATTTCACAGCTAGTCGTTGCTCCTTCACGTTATTCATTCTGAAATACACCAAACAAAAAATCGCACTTCACTAAAATGCGCGTAGCTAATACATAAATAAAGATATCTGCAACCGGAAAATGGCGTCGTAATTAGCTAATCTGTGAAAAACTAGCGACACCAAGTGGATTCCCCTGAAACCAACTGGAGCCGCGTAATTCAGCCCACGCATTATTTTAACAGACCTCGTATATATATATATATATATATATATATATATATATATATATATATATATATATATATATGTGTGTGTGTGTGTGTGTGTGTACATATATATATATACACATACATATATACATATATGTATACACATACATATATACATATATATATGTATATATATATGTACATATATATATACACATACATATATACATATATATACACATACATATATACATATATATATACACATACATATATACATATATATATACACATACATATATATATATATATATACATATACATACATATATATATATATATATATATATATAGATATATATAACTATTTCCAAATATAAAAGATAAATCGTACGACAATCGAATAAAACTTATGAATCTGTTTTCCCTTTACAAAATCATCAAGGTTGTAAATCGGGACTATACCTGAAGCAAGAAGGTCATATGAAAGTCGATTGTCTGAAGCAAAGGTGATAAAGTGAGGTGACTCCGATATGGACCTATTGATGGCACTGTTAAGGCAAGACTGAATAATAGGGACATGGTGATCCCAGAAGAGACGAAAATCGGAAGCGGAATGTCGGAGAACATTGAGAATCTTTCTGTTTTGGCGTTCGACAAGGCCACTTGAACTGGGGTGGTAAGCAACGGTATTACATTTTGTTATCTGAAACGATTTGCAAATATTTGAAAGAATCTCATTGTTAAATTCCGTTCCATTGTCAGAGAGAAGGATTTTGGGAGCAGTGAAGTGGCATATAATTTTGTCAATGAAGGTCTTTGCAATCGTTCTAGCAGTCTCGTCTGGAACAGGGTTCAAAGATACAGAATCTGGAAAAATGGTCCATACACACAAACGGGTAGTGATTTCCACTAGACGTGAGTGGTAACTTGAGAAGGGTTTGCTAGGGATTGGATATGACAAAATAGGAACTTTACTGTGAATATCACCTTTATGGGTAGCACAAGAAAGGCAGGAGTCAGTGTAGGTATGGATATCTTTTCTCATAGTAAGCCAAAAGTACTGAAATCTGGTCTGTGTTAAGGATTTGTCTTTACCTGGATGTACAGCAAGTGGAGAATCATGTATAAGGAACAGAACTTCAGGTACTAAGTCAGAAGAAACTACGAGTTGTGCAAGTCTGCTTGGTTCTTGCTTGTTGGAAAGCATGGTCTCGTGGTAAAGAAAGTCATCGATGAGTCTGAAGTGTTCCAAGGAGGTATGGAAATCTGTGAGGTTTGATGTATCTCCTGACTCGAGAGAAAATATCACACGTTTCCACATTGGGTCGGATCTTTGAACTGCATGAATACACGCATGAGTAAGAGTGACTGGTTGAGGGAGGGAATTGATAGCAGCAACATTCCGAAAAAGTGCGTCAGAAACTTTGTTTGCTCTACCTTGCACATAGGAGAAGGTGGGGTTGAATTCCTGAATGTTCAAGAACCAGCGAGCAAGTTTCCCGGACAGATTCTTGCCTTTAAAAAGCTGAAGAAGCGCCTGGTGGTCTGTATGGACTGTGACAGGGTAGCCAAATATTATTTCTTTAAAATGTCGAAGAGCATAAATAACTGCTAAAGCTTCAATTTCGGTAACAGAATAGTTACGTTCAGCTTTGTTAAGAAGTCTGCTGGCAAAGGCAATGGGGCGAAGGTGTGTGTCTTGTTCTTGCATAAGGACAGCACCAAGACCTTGGAAAGAAGCATCAGTGTAGAGAATGAAAGGTAAGTTATAGTCAGGAAAAGCTAAGACAGGAGCAGTAGTAAGGGCATTCTTTAAGTCTGCAAAAGCTTGTTCCTGGGAAGACGACCAATGAAAAGGAACATCTTTCTTTAGGAGTGAAGTAAGAGGAGCTGCAATAGTAGAATAATTGCGGATGTACCTTCGGTAATATCCTGAAAATCCAAGAAAGGAGCGAAGGTGTTCAACGTCTGTGGGACGAGGGAAGTCAGCAACAGCTTTGACTTTATCAGAAACAGTAAGAATGCCATGAGAAGTGAGAACATGACCAAGAAAACAAATTTCTTTCTTAAGGAAGGAGCATTTGCTCAACTTGAGTTTGAGGTTGACATCAGCAAGACGAGAAAATACCTGTTGAAGGGTTTGAAGGTGTTCTGGCATAGACTTAGAAGCTACTATGATATCATCCAAATACATAAAGACATTATCACCAAGTAAGTCATCAAGAACAGTATGCATAAGTCTTGTGAAGATAAAAGGAGCAGAGGTTAGACCCATAGCTAAGCGTTTGAATTTAAAATGACCAGAAGTGGTTGAGAAGGCTGTCAGGGGTCGGCTTTCTGGAGAAAGAGGAATCTGTAAATAGCCGGACATTAGGTCTAAAGTTGAAAAAATAGTATTATTCTGACCAACAGAATGTAAAATTTCTTGTAAGACAGGAATAGGTGTCCGTTCTGGAATGATGATCTTGTTTAGTTCTCGAAAATCTACAACAGGACAAGACGTATCATCTGGTTTGGGCACAACAAACATTATAAAGTGGAGGGCTCAATGATATCTTGGCAAGCATGTCTACAATGGGCTTGTTCACAATTTCACGTTTACTCTGCGGCATTCTGTAAGCCGGAATATAGCAATGTTTGGAACCATCTCGAAGGGGAATGTGATGATGAATGAGGTCAGTCGAACCTAGGGATTCACCAGGCAAGGTAATGACATGTCGAAAGGCATTGCATAGAGAAACTAAATCCTGTTGAGCATCAGGAAAACCAAGGGATTGAAGTGAGATGCGTCAATAGGAACCTGTGCATGAGGCACATCGGAGTTAATGGTACAAACTGCTAAAGAAGAATTGTGGTCATCGATGACTTTTACTCTTGAAGGATACACTAGAAAATCACATAAATTTGTACCAAGTTTGAGATGGAGGGGAGCATTAGTGTCATTAGCAACTAGAAAAGAAGTATGACCTTTCTTGGTGGTAGAGCATAAGGATGTATTTAGCGATATGCCATTGACACGGGTGGATTCTGGCATAGAGAGAACATCGCATTCCTGAGCTCGGAAAATCCGAAGCTGCATTTTGCAATACTCATGTGATTGTAGTCTCACGGGTCTTGTTAACACTGCATGAGTAGTACGACACATGGTGGAAAGCACAGTGGAGACAGGGGAGTTGGTAATTACCAATTCATCTAAGGGAGGAGAGAAAATTTGCTCTGTTGGAGAGAATTCTGGAGATGGGGAAGGGCATTTGGTATTCCGTTTCCTAGATTTTGACATGCGAGAAGAACGCATTCGCTTCGTACAGTTGGAAGATTTGGTCAAGGTAGGTTCACTGGAAGGAGGGAGTGAAGTCTGAATGGAAGGTTCAGACGACGGCTGTACAGTGTCCTGTGAAGTGGAATCTAGAGCAGGCAGGGAGGAAGTAATATCCTTTGGAGGTGACTGAACATGGTCAGCGGGGAAGGAAGAGGAGCAGCAATAGTGGGAACAGAAACAACTGGCATGCTTTGTTGAGGGGAGGGGGATTGCTCAGAACTAGGAACTATAGAAAGTAGTGTAAGGATAGTCGCCAAAGGGAGGGTAGGAATGAAATGACTACCATAAGCAATACCATGATATGTGGGGTAGACGACAATGCCATATTGCTGCATGGTGTGTAGACCTAGAAGCACATCTGCATGAAACTGTATATCGGCTATATAAAGGGAAGTTTGAATATCTGAACTTTGAGTAGTGAGATTGATTGA
>NC_134798.1:16675310-16680310 GCF_046742065.1 Oratosquilla oratoria
ATAATTCTGTTCAAAACCTTCGCATATTTCTTGTAAGCTGTGGACATTTGGGCACGATAAAACAGGGTAAAAATCTTACCTTTGCCTACTACTGATTTGTACGTTGTGTCTTTCTAGGAGGTGTAATTTGGGGCCTCCACATAACAAGTGGGATGACATTCTTCTCGACAATGTTGTTTTCGTTTGGCCAACGTAGCATTTGAGAGGCGTGCAGTTCTCTAGGGGATAAGAAAATTTGTATACTACGTTGGTGCAAGCGGGACCTATGGGGCGAGAAGTGTTATTTCTAACTAAAAATGTAGCTGTTTTTTTGTTTTGTTTTTGGTAGTATATGAAGATAAGTACTTTGTCATTCTCACTTTTGAGTCTTATATTCCGGTGAATAATTTTGTTCAAAACTTTTGCATATTTCTTGTAAGCTGTGGACATTTGGGCACGACAAAACAGGGTATAAATCTTACCTTTGCCTACTACTGGGGTGGGAGGCCCGTGGTACTACTTGTTGATGACACTTTTTGGGACACGCTGGCAGTCTTGATTGGAATGTCAATAATTAACTAGAATTTGAGTGGCCCTGTTTATTTCTGCTTGGGCGGAGGTCCAGCGGGAGCAGTGGGCGAGTGCTCTTCTGAAGAAGGCACTAATGGTACTATCTTTGTAACGTTGGGGGCACTAACTATTCCCGTTATGACAGAGACCAGGGTTGGTGGGCTTAACGTAAACGGAATTGGAGAAGTGGTCGCCATCTTGTTAAAGTAGAAACGGAAGATAGCCATTGACGTCTTCTTCAGTTGTGAATCTTAATCCTGATGTTTCTTCTAGCAGTTTACGGAGTGATTCTATTTCTTGTGTCGACGAAGACATGATGACAATGCTGTCAACATATCTGTCATACACCATGGGATTGTCTTGGACTGAAAAAACTTCCCCTTTGATTGACCCCATGAAAAAATTTGCGAAGAGGACTTCTAAGGGGGAGCCCATCGCCACACCGTCAACTTGCTGGTAGAGGTTACCGTGAGACACCGGGAGGCAGTCTTCATGGTGCAGATCTCGAGCAGGCGACGAAAGTGAATTTCAGGGATGTCTAGCTTTGGAGAAGGTCCTGATCGGTAAATAGTGTCACAGATGTAGTTGATTGTTCGTAAAATCGGGACGTTAGTAAAGATGGACTCCACACCAAGAGAGGAAATGTCCACAGCTTACAAGGAATATGCGAAGGTTTTGAACAGAATTATTCATCGGAACATAAAGCTCAAAAGTGAAAATGACAAAGTACGTATCTCCATATACTACCGCAACCAAAAAACAGCTACACTTCTCCTCGCTCCAAAGGTCCCGCTTGCACCAACGTAGTATACAAATTTTCCTGCCCCCTAGAGGACTGTACGCCTCTCAAGTGCTACGCTGGCCAAACGAGAACAACATTGTCGAGAAGAATGCCATCCCACTTGTCATTGCAGGCCCCAAACTACACCTCCTAGAAAGACACAACGTACAAATCAGTAGAAAACTCTTAGAAGACAACACCACCATTTTCGCTAAGGAATCAGAGAGGTCTAGACTTTTTTTCTTGAATTACTTTTCATAAGGTACTTACAACCTGCTATCAACAGACAAGTGGAAGCTCTTACCATACTCCCCAGCATGGAGCCCCTTCCTAGGACTTGTAGCCCCCTCAACTACAACAATACACCTTCCTATCACACCGACACCCAAGTCCCTCTTCGCCGTTCCGCCAGAGTCTTAGAGAGGACCCTTGGCCCTCAACGGGCACCTGGGCAGCGCTGGACTTCTGAACTTCAACGGACATTGCCCCTGATTGACAAATTCCCCGTCACCTCACACTTGTAATGTGACCTCCCCCCGCGTCTTATGTTGTGACCTCACCCACAGCTTTCTTTCTACACATATTATGTCTTGTATTCTCTGCTTCTGTTACATTGAAAATGCTAACTGCATTTAGCCAGACGTCTGTATAGTCTTACTCAGCAATAGTTCCTAATATCTACTGGAAATTTATTATTTCGTCTGTCCTGTGACCAGAAATCTACTTTCAGAAGAATTGAAAGTCTACTCAAGAAGCTTTGTAGCGCCGAATGCGCAGTTGTTTTTAACAAAACATGTTTAAAAGAAAACCTGCTACCAAGATTTACCAAGACACACACGCACACACACACACACACACACACACACACACACACACACACACACACACACACACACACACACACACACACACACACACACACACACACACACACACACACACACACACACACACACACACACACACACACACACACACACACACACACACACACACACACACACACACACACACACACACACACACACACACACACACACACACACACACACACACACACACACACACACACACACACACACACACACACACACACACACACACACATATATATATATATATATATATATACATATATATATATGCATTTATATAGATATGTACGCATATACATATATATATACATATATATATATATTCATATATATTTATATATTTATATATATATATATATATATATATATATATATATATATATATATATGAGTGGAAGGGTGGTGAGCTAGGCACAGAGAACAGTTGGAGTTTTATTCACTTACGTTTCGTCCTTACCAGAACATTCTCAAAGTACAAGTTATTCACTGACGTTTTGTCCTTAGCAGAACATTCCCAAAGTACTTTGAGAATGTCCTGGTAAGGACGAAACGTCAGTGAATAAAACTCCATCTGTTCTCTGTGTTTAGATCAACGCCCTTCCGCTCATTTGTCTTCCATAATTATATATATATATGTATATATATATATATATATATATATATACATATATATATACATATATATATATATATATATATATATATATATACATGTTTTCACAGGTACAATATAAAGAAACAGTGAAAATATATATACAAATAAGATGTATTAGGGGGGATTAAGACATATATATGTATATATATATGTATATATATATATGTATATTATATGTATATATATATGTATATATATATATATATACATATGTATACATATGTATATGTATATATATATGTATATATATATATATATATATGTATATATATATATAATAAATGTATATATATTTATATATATGTATATATATGAATATATGTATAATATATATATACATATAAACATATATATATATACATATATATATATATATATATATATATATATGTATGTATACATACATACATATCAGTTAGCTCGGGCTCCATTTATTTCGCCTGGCCACAGTTCATATATTTTCGTTCAGCGTCTGGGATTCGTCTACTCTAGGTGGGCTGTGTCAGAATATAAATATTGCTCCTATATAACGCGCCTGACTCGTCACCCAATGATAGTCGAGCTGCTTCTCGGCTCGGCCAATCAGAGCTTTTCCGGATCCTGCCTCCGCCGCTCGGGCTCAGAGCTTACAGCCTTGTTGTTATCTATAATTGTAAGAATTTAAAAGTAATTCAAATTCAATGTTTCCTTGAAACAATAGATTTCTACAGAGCTTAGGATTTAAATTCCAATTTTTGAAAGATCTCAATTCTACAATATTCTTAAAGGAACGGAAAACTGTCCAGTAACTCGGACTAATACAAATTAGCTTGGTAAGCTGGGTAAAAGATTAACTGGCATCTCTTGAGTTGATGATGCGCTCGGGCTCAGAGCTTACCGGCCCAATTTGTTATCTATAATTGTAAGAATTAAAAGTAATTCAAATTCAATGTTTCCTTGAAACAATAGATTTCTACAGAGCTTAGGCTTTAAATTCTAATGTAAGAAAGATTTAAATTATACAATATTCTAGGAACGGAAAACTGTGCAGTAACTCGGGCTAATACGTATTAGCTTGGTAGAGGTAAAAGTCTACGGTGTGCATTACGTCTCTTACCTTCATTTATGCATTTGTCTTAGGCGAAATCTGTGATGAGCCCGAGTGACGTTGATGATGTGGAGTCGCCTCTGATACATATATATATATATATATATATATATATATATATATATATATATATGTATATATATATATACATATATATACATATACATATATATATATACATATATATTGTCACAAATTTCGGGGTTGTGACACACCATCCATTCCCAAATTCCACGCCTGTTTTCAAACCATAATTTGCAAATACTTTTGTTCAAGGACCTAGCCGATATAGTAGGCTTTACATTTGTACTTTCGTTTCTATAAGTTGTCATTTCCTCTATTCTGTGAAATTGCCAGAATTCTTAGAATCTTTAACAACTACTTGTTATTTTACTCGCCATTATTCTTATTGTCTGTAACACCAATTTGGCCATTAGTTGTGGACCATTAACGAGTTTAAAGAATTGTCTATTCATAGGAATTTCCCGCCTTTTTTACACGGTACCCATTGATGACGAAATACAGAGATGTCACGAATGTTTAATGGTTGAACCTGGAGTATGTCAACCTTGTGAATTTGTTGTTCCACCATGTAATTATAAATTGGTGTCTTGTGTACAAATTAACATTTCAACTAAGCATCACCTTGTGAATTTGTTTCAACGGTTTGAAATTTCAATCCCTGCGCACTTGCCACCTCTCATATAAGGTTAACTGCTTAGGCTAGTTAGAATTTATAATTTTGTCTCGTCTCTAGTGATTGTCTTAAAGGGATTGCTAGAGATGAATCAACTCCTACAGGCACATTACACACCGTACCCTTCGGAGGCAATGATTTGAAACTATAAAACTTGGAAACATTGCGCGATTTCCCGCCGTGCCCACCACTGAAGTGTCAGTTCTACAAGAAGCTGGCAAGAGGTAAAGTGTGTCTTAGGTATTCCGCGAAAAAAATCGCATTAACCACATGGAGTGGTTATTAGAACTTTCCATTACCTTTCTTACTCACGTGAAAATTATACGAATGAACTATTGGAAGTGGTGTGCTTATGG
>NC_134798.1:16685310-16705310 GCF_046742065.1 Oratosquilla oratoria
CATCCCCCGGCCTCCCTTCCTTCCATAACAGTATCATCTACACACCTACTCTTCACTCTTCCTTTTCTCCATCCATTCATATTATCTTGGTCGTCCCTTTAAAATAATTCTCTCTACCTCTACCTTCCACACCTCTTTTACTAATCTTTCTTCATTCATTATTTTCATGTCTCCAAACCCTCCCAATAATGTGTCATCATCCTTATCTGTCATTTTTTCCCACTCCATCTCTCATCCTCACTTTCTCTTTCTTATTCTATCCAACCATTCTATCCCTACCACACTTCTCAAACCTTTCATTTCAAACACATTCAAAATTTTCAGCTTTGTCTCTTAAATTCCCAGCCTCTGCCCCATTGCCGCCGCCAATCACTCCTTCATACAACCTCCTCTTTGCAATAATTCCTAGTTACCTATTCTTATGGCAGTTTTTAATCCCCCAAGGCATTTACTTGCTTCTCTCAATCTGTAATTTACTTCCACTCCTCACTTTCCTGCCACATGCGACCCCAAATACCTAAAGCTACCCATTTCCTCCAGACTCTCTCCGCTAAGAATTACATTTAAATTGCTGCCATCTTCTTCACTTGTACATCTCATCACATTACTTTTACCCACATTTACCTTCAACATTCCCCTACCGCATACATTCCCAAACACAGTCACTAACTCCCTTTATCCCACCTCTGACCCTACCACAAGCGCAGTGTCATCAGCAAACAACAACCGACTCAACCTAAACTTTTCTCCCTTTAACCATCTTCAATATTGTGCTCATTACTCTCGCATTTACCTCCCGCTCCACCCCGTTCATGTACACATTGAACAGATACGGCTACATGAAACATCCCTCAGGCTGTACTATCTTTTCCTCAAACCACTCGCTCTCCCCATTTATAATTCTGACACATGCTCTACTACTCCCGTAAAACCTCTCGACTGTCCTTAACAACTTTTCCTCGATCCCATATACATATAAAATCTCCCACAGCGCCTTCCTATCCATCCTGTAATAAGCCTTTTTTAATACCAAAAGATCCTCCAAAAATATCCTTCCCTTTTGATATAGGTTTCTCACACATCTATCTTACCATAAAAATCCGATTAACAGAACCCATACTTTTTCTATATCCATACTTTTCCTCACAATTTACTCTCTGTTCTTCTCCTAATCCTCTTAAATAAACCTTCTCATAAGCCTTCCCAACTACACTCAACAAACTGATCACTCTGAAACTACTACATTCAATTTTGTCATTCTTCCCCCTGTAGAGCCAGTCCACTTCTGAACACATCTCCACCATTAACTCTCCATTATAATTTTTACCTGGCATTCCACTTTTCCCAACGACTTCCTTTATTGGTTCATCCCATACTCTAGCATTGAGATCTCCCAATATCACTACACTGACATTCCTGCTAGCCATTTTCATGAAAATTGACATTGCTCCCAAAACTCACTGCGTATTCATTTAAATCTGTCCAAAAAGCTTCCCTTTCCTGTACAATTCTCACTACTATGCCCATATGAGCTTACAAAGATCCACATCTCTCATCACAGTTTCACCTTGCTCTTCATTAACATTGAAGAAACCTTTCACTCAACCCCACGCATAACTATGTCCTTACTAGTAGAGCCAACCCTTCCCTTCCTCATCATCTTCTCACTACTGACACCATCCCCACTATTACTCCAAATTCAAAATCATCCCTCCCTTTCAACATGGTTTCATTTAATACCAACACATCCATCTTCTTCTCACAAACACATTTCCTAATTCTTCTCCTTTACACTCATCTGTACCACACCCATGCACATTAAAAGACCTAAACCTTAGGATTCTAAACTCATCCCAGACTTTATGCATCGAATTCTCATAGGAATGTACCCATAGGATTACAGAGAGCAGCATGCCTAGTCCAACACTCCATTCCGTCTTAGCTGCCTTTACAACCCGAGTGAGAAGACTGGATGGCAGCATTGTTTTTCCCACTACCACAGGGAAGAGGCGAACATGGAAATATGTAATCAAAAAAGTTGTACAAGGCTGTATTAAGAGGGGGGTGGGACAGCATAACGGAGGGACAGCTGCAGTGAAACAAAGTATCATAATATTTCTATACTTAGAGATTTCCTCTAACATAGACAAAAATGAATTAAGGCTCTGTTCAGTAGCGGCGCTCAATATAGTCCCTAAAGTATCAATTACATGCTACTGTACAATTCATACAGCATAACATACAACCAATACCCCAGACGGATTATGTATATGTATATGTATATATATATATATATATATATATATATATATATATATATATATATATATATACATATATATTTCATATATATATATGAATATATATATACATATATATATGAATATATATATATACATATATATATATATATATATGTGCTTGTGTGTGTGTGTGTGTGTGTGTGTGTGTGTGTGTGTGTGTGTGTGTGTGTGTGTGTGTGTGTGTGTGTGTGTGTGTGTGTGTCCAGGGATGGAATGGGTGGGAATGATTTTATGCCTTTACCTTTTTGGCTACTTCCCTTGTAAGGGTATATGTATATATCAATGTATACATATATATATATATATATATATATATACATCTATGTATATATATATATATACATATATGTATATATATATATATATATATATCCATGTATATATATATATAATATATATATATATATGCATATATGTATATATATATATATATATATATATATATATATATATATACACACATATATATATATGATCTCCCAAAATGTACACACAATTTAAATAATTGTAAAGTAGGTGTTTAATAGATCTGTTTTAATTTTCAAAATGTAATAGAATCTATAAACATCGTTTTATTCTTTTGTCACCACCTGTTTTCAAACAAACGTCCGTTCTGGTCCAGACACTCATGATAAGGCGAAGCAATGTAATCGCACACATCACGAAACAATTCCCTTGGCATTTGCGTGCATTCACGTTCAATGGCTGCTCTCAATTTAGCGACTGTTGCAGGTCTTATAGCGTAGACTTTGTCTTTTAGATATCCCCATAAAAACTCTAGTGGTGTGAGGTCTGATAAACGCGGAGGGTATTCAACGAAATCCCTCAGCCCAATTCACCTGTTTGGCAAGATCTCATCAAGTAAGGATCTAACATCGGGATGGTAATGTGGAGGAACCCCATCTTGCTAAAAATAAAACTCCTCATCTTCAAAGTCTTCTCTAATGCTTGGCATGACAGACTGTTGCAGCAAGTTCAAGTAAATGGGACCAGTCAGAGTAGCGTAAAAAAAGAACGGTCCAATTAATCATCTTGATGATAAGCCGCACCACACTGTAATTCCTGATAAGTTGACATGGTGGTCGACCATAAAATGTGGATGCTCAGGTTCCCAATAAGTATAATTGTGGCTGTTAATTGAACCATTTCATTTGAATGTGGCCTCGTCACTCCACACAATCTTTGTTGGAAAGTGTGCATTTTCAATAACTGTATCAAGTACCACTCGCAATATTGTACTATTCGGTCTAGATCATCGTCATTAAGAGCATGGGCATAATTTTTCCAATGACAACGTTTCATAATGCGATGGGCAGATGATTTTGAAATGCCTACCTCATGACTTGCTTGCCGCACTGACTTTCTTATAGACTTCACTGAAACGTTTCCAGTACTCTTTCATCCTTTGTGAGATTTGTCGATGCCCGTGGTCTTCTTGAACGCTTCTTGTGGCTGTTTTGAACATTTCCATCGTCTTCAAACTTATCTCTAATTCGAGTCATGCTAACTCGTGTTGGTGATTATTTTTGAAACTCCCTCCTTAAGTGTCTTTGTACTTTAACTGCGTTTTCATACTTCCAGTAGCATTTTAGAGTGAATTTCCTTTCTTCAAATTTTACTCTGGCTACCATAATTAATTCCAATAGGATTCATCTGCAAAGAAAAAATAAACTATTGAGCTACCAGCTGCTAAAGTGTGTACAATTTTGTGGGAACACCCTGTATACATATACATATATATATATATATATATATATACATATATATATATGTATACATGTACATATATATGTATATATATGTATATATATGTATATATATATATATATATATATATGTATATATATATATGTATATATATGTATATATACATGCAAAGTAGACCACTTGGAAAAATAAATTAACGAAGCAGAACGCTTTCGTATGTTACATCTTCAGTGCAAAAAGTCACCTTTTGCACTGAAAATGTAATATATGAAAGTGCTCTGCTTCGTTAGTTTCTTTTTCCAAGTGGTCTACTTTGCATAAGTGAACACACGTACCCGCGTCCTTATTAGCATATATATATACATATATATATATATATATATATACATATATATACATTGTGCACATATATATATATACACATATACATATGTATATATATACATATATATATATATATATATATATATATATATATATATACTGTATACATATAGCAATGTACGTGAGGATCTGGAGTCTGGATTCTATATTGGAAAAGTATAAACACCAGACTCAATTCAAGGGTTTATTTGCCCGACGTTTCGATTCCTGTCCAGGAATCGTCTTCAGGGGGTATAATGAATGCAAAATCGTGAACTCAAATATATATGTTCAATGTGGTATACATGGGAAGGGTTCACAGTCTCAATTACATATACAAAGCAATATTTTTTAGATTATTATAAAAATCAAATTAACACAAATTTGTGACACCAAATAAAATAAATTTCTTAAGGGTGTGATCATAAAACAAATATAGCAAAATAACATCAGTATGTGACACAAACGTAGTAACGCTAGAAAAATGTCAAGTACACAAGCGTAGACGGTGGACAAATGTCCGCAATGAAAGAAGAGGGAACAAAAGGAGGAAAATATCTCAAGTACAAACCATTAATTGCAATCAGACACATAAAAACAACATAAGATCAAAAGACAAAAAGAAAGAAAAGAAGAGAAAAGGCAAATGACTAAAAACTGAAAATTTTGAAAAAAGAAAAGAAAAAAGAAAAAGCCTGGCTAGGGCGAATTGAAGAGCTACACTTGGAGAATGGAGGTCGGACCAAAGCCACTTGGAAATGTAAAATGTATGGTCGCAAAGAAGAAAACTGAGACTGGAAAATCATATCAAAACCTACTGAGATTTACAAGAAAAGGGGAGACATCTTATACAAAACAAAAATCAAAAACTAAAAGTGAAAAAACAAAAGGGAAAGTACAGCCAGAGAGAGTAGACAGAAAAGACTGTGGGGAACTGTCAGGAAATGTGCATAATGAAAAGGGGGGGGCGGTGAATAAGAAAAACAAAAGAAAACGGCAGTCCGACAACAAGGAATGTACCCTGACAAGAAAGAAACACTTAATTAAAACATATTCCAGTAAAATGCCCAGATGAAATGACCTTGCAGCAAAGGAATTAGACTGCGTGATTCTTCGTCCCTGGATAAATAGGATTGACATTAATACATCTGTTTATGCAGTTGCTCTTGGTTTCCCATGCTTCCAATAATAGTCTTTTCTTTTTGTTGTTTTCTTTGTGTAGTGATGTCACCCCGTCCCAATCTATGCTGTGTTGGTATTCATTAGTGTGTCTGTACAACACCGATTTCAGGTCTTCTCGCATCACTACACGTTGGTGTTCTTGTACTCTTGTACCTAGTTTCTTCTGTGTTTCTCAGACGTATTCTCTCACCAAAGTCAAAGACACTGAAGAACATACACAACAAGCCGGTATAGTTTACCGCATAGGTTGCACTGACTTTTACACAGATAAGAGAGTATAACTACTATATTTCAGTTAATAGCTATAGCCCTCTTCAGGATATTACAGATTAAAAGAAATGATTGAGACATAAATACAGCTGAGATGTAAGTGGAGGAAGAAGTATAGTTTGACACAAGACATTCCGTCAAGCTAAACCTCTTTCTCCTCCACTTAAATCTCAATTTAATTCATGTCTCAATATTTTTTGTAACTTTTAATTTCCTGAACAGGGCTATAGCTATTATCAGAAATATAGAAGTTATACTTTCTTCTAAGTTTCCTTTCATTCCGACTCTGGGTTCTTCGTACTTATTTTTACAAATGTGCTATTACATTTTCTCCATGGGATCTATCTATCTATCTATCTATCTATCTATCTATCTATCTATCTATCTATCTATCTATATATATATATATATATATATATATATATCTCAGATAATTTTTTTAATTGTCGCCTGTAGGAATCGAGCCTACCACTCAAAGGCCGTAAGGCTACTGGGAAGCGCTGCCCAGTAGCCTTAGGGCCTCTAGGGTAGGTTCGAATCCTACACGTGACGGTCATAAAAATTATCTGATTGATGTCGCTCCTCAATAGCAAATTTCTCAAATATATATATATATATATATATATATATATATATACATACATATATATATACATATATATATATATATATATATATATATATATATGTGTGTGTGTGTGTGTAAAAAGATCACAACACCACGTGATCCAAAAGATTGCTGATAACCACAGTTTTCTTTTCCGTTTTTTCCCTGTGGTTATCAGCAATATATATATATGTATATACATACATATATATATAAATATACATATATATGCATATATATGTATATATGTAAATATATATATATATATACATATATACATGTATATACATACATATACAGGGTGGGGCGCGGAAACTTCCCGATTTGGGGATTGAATTATAAAGTGTTTACACTTCACAATTCTTTATTCTACTTTTATGTCTGTCACACAACATGGGAGATTTACTTGTACACAGTTCTAAAAACAATATCTTTTAAATGTCCACCTCCATTGTCAATACACTGATTCAGACGATTTCGGAAGCTTTGGTCTACTCTCTCTAGCATGGTGAGCAGTATATTGGCTATTTGAGTGCGGATGGCATTCTATAGGTCTTCCAGGGTCTATGGACGGTCGTTATAAACCAGGGATTTGAGATAATCCCACAAGAAATAATCACAGGGGGCTAAATCAGGCAAGCGCGCTGGCCAGTTTAAATCGCCTCTCAGGGAAATCAGCGCGCTCGCCTGATTTAGTCCCCTATGATTATTTCCTGTGGGGTTATCTCAAATCCATGGTTTATAACGACCGTCCATAGACCCTGGAAGACCTACAGAATGCCATCCGCACTGAAATAGCCAATATACCGCTCACCATGCTAGAGAGAGTAGACCAAAGCTTCCGAAATCGTCTGAATCAGTGCATTGACAATGGAAGTGGACATTTAAAAGATATTGTTTTTAGAACTGTGTACAAGTAAATCTCCCATGTTGTGTGACAGACATAAAAGTAGAATAAAGAATTGTGAAGTGTAAACACTTTATAATTCAATACCCAAATCGGGAAGTTTCCGCGCCCCACCCTGTATATGTATATATATAAATATATGTATATATATATATATATACATATATATATATATATATATATGTATGTATATGTACACATATATATACATATACATATATACATATATATATATACATATATACAAATATATACATATGTATATATACATATATATATACATATATATATATTTATATATATATATATATATATGCTTATATATATATATGTGTGTATATATATATATATATATATATATATATATATATATATATATATATATGCAGTATATGTATATATCAGTGGCGACTCCGGCCATCAGGCTACTCGGGCTCAGCCCGAGTATTAGATTTTCTAAAATGAACATGTAATTACAGCCAGTTAGCTCGGGCTCCATTTATTTCGCCTGGCCAATGTTCATATATTTTCGTTCAGCGTCTGGGATTCGTCTACTCTAGGTGGGCTGTGTCAGAATATAAATATTGCTCCTATATATGAGCAGACGTTATCTCGCACTCGTTCAAACGCGCCTGACTCGTCACCCAATGATAGTCGAGCTGCTTCTCGGCTCGGCCGCTCGGGCACAGAGCTTACAGCCTTATTGTTATCTATAATTGTAAGAATTTAAAAGTAATTCAAATTCAATGTTTCCTTGAAACAATAGATTTCTACAGAGCTTAGGATTTAAATTCCAATTTTTGAAAGATCTCAATTCTACAATATTCTCAAAGGAACGGAAAACTGTCCAGTAACTCGGGCTAATACAAATTAGCTTGGTAAGCTGGGTAAAAGACTAACTGGCATCTCTTGAGTTGATGATGCGCTCGGGCTCAGAGCTTACCGGCCCAAGTTGTTATCTACAATTGTAAGAATTAAAAGTAATTCAAATTCAATGTTTCCTTGAAACAATAGATTTCTACAGAGCTTAGGATTTAAATTTCAATGTATGAAATATTTAAATTATACAATATACTTAAAGGAACGGAAAACTGTCCAGTAACTCGGGCTAATACGTATTAGCTTGGTAGAAGTAAAAGACTAACTGACATCTCTTGAGTTGATGATGCTTGGGTGGGGGAAACACGGGAATGAGTAGTGTCGGGTGCATGCAATCGGACGTTCTTTGATTGCTATTCACATGTGCGTCTGTGTGTATAGATCAGTGTTTTGCAAGGTTTCTTTATTTTCATTTTGTCACGAATCTAGGCTCTATGTTTGAGTTTATACATCGAATCGAGACTTAGGATTCGAGTAGTTCCTTCAATCTAGAATATTAGATTCAAAACGTAGCCTCGTTTTGGATATTCTTTCTCTTCGCGGGGATAAAGAAAAACAATGGAAAAAAGCAACGGGAATAGATTTTCTAGCACAGTATAAAATTATAAATATATATATATCTCTTACCAATGTTGAGCAAGAACAGAGTGCGGTGCAGGAACGGGGTGGGGTAAGGACCACTGCTCCCCTTCTTATATACACAGACCGCACGACACCAGCGTCATAGCACAGGTGCCAACATGTACTTAATTTATTTATCCTAATTCTATTTACCCAACTCCACACTTCCACCATTTCCTTTATTCTTGTGTGGAGAGGGCTCACAAAATAATTTCTATCTGATACCTTAATTCTACAATGTAATGTGACTTTATATGTTGGCTCTACATCGCCGCCTGGTTTTGGCGTGCGTGCCCCTTGACCTGACATCGGCGAGGTCACCGATTTCGTACTCCTCCGCCGACACATTTCGCGCGCACTTCTTGTCCATAGAGTCCCTGCGCACAAAGGGGCTCATTGTTTCTCTTGGATCCGGGCTCCTTCGCTACAACATATTGTCATGGTCGGGGTATCGTAAACGTGGCCATGACATATATCCCCCTTGTTGTAGCGAAGGAGCCCGGATCCAAGAGAAACAATGAGCCCCTTTGTGCGCAGGGACTCTATGGACAAGAAGTGCGCGCGAAATGTGTCGGCGGAGGAGTACGAAATCGGTGACCTCACCGATGTCAGGTCAAGGGGCACGCACGCCAAAACCAGGTGGCGATGTAGAGCCAACATATAAAGTCACATTACATTGTAGAATTAAGGTATCAGATAGAAATTATTTTGTGAGCCCTCTCCACACAAGAATAAAGGAAATGGTGGAAGTGTGGAGTTGGGTAAATAGAATTAGGATAAATAAATTAAGTACATGTTGGCACCTGTGCTATGACGCTGGTGTCGTGCGGTCTGTGTATATAAGAAGGGGAGCAGTGGTCCTTACCCCACCCCGTTCCTGCACCGCACTCTGTTCTTGCTCAACATTGGTAAGAGATATATATATATTTATACTTTTATACTGTGCTAGAAAATCTATTCCCGTTGCTTTTTTCCATTTTGAAAATTCACTCCTCAACTTCCTAGCCATATTTATGAATTCACGACTGACATCCCTTTCTTCCTCTCTGAACTTTTTTCTAAAGTACTCTGGGGTGACTTCGTAAACTTTTAGTATTTCTATATTTAATTTGATCATACTCATAAATGCCTTCACAGTCAAACATAGTATACACATCTAAGGCTTTTGGGGGTAGGCTAGATCTTATCATTACCGGCCAGACATCCCTTGTCCATCCTATTTGTTTGGCCAAACCTTCGAATGATGAGAAGAATAGATCTGGGTCTTCTTCATTAAATTTGGGAATAATGTGATTTGCCTTGATGATGCTGTCTATTATGTTTCCTGTGTTACTCACTCCCGCCTGTTGGTAAGTGGGATGTTCTATATGACACCTGTTTGCTTCTCCCCCTGATTCTGTTCGTCTTCTAGGGTATTGCTCACTGCCCACTTCAACTCTAGGGTCCCTACTTATTCTGAACCTGTCCATGTCGTCTATCATGTCGTAGTATTGGCCTCTTTCCTGTGGGAACTGATCGTATCCACCCCTATCTGATTCCATACTACATCTTCCCATTCTTGGCGTCTCTCTACCTTCCTCTCTACAATAGTGTCTTCCTATTTCTTGTGGTGTGTCTGGCCTTTGTCTGTAGGTGTATTCATTTTCCCTATTGGTTGGTCTACTTCCTAATCTGATTTCACTCATTCTATCTTCTATGTCATAATTTCTGATTTGGGGAATTTCCCCATAATAACGAATTTCTGTTTCTTGTCTCCTACGTACGTTGCCTTCTATCTCTCCCTCACTGAAACTGCTCCTTGCGTTATAATAATATCTAACGCTTTCATCTTCCCCCGGGTCGAAGTCTCTTTCGCTCCTACTTTGTTCGAATTCTATATCACTAGTGTGAGATCTCCCTCTCCTGCTTTCTACGTCACTTTCCCCTTCTCTAACCTGTGGGAATCCTTCAAAGCCGGGGCTACTCCTAGAACTTACTGGTGTGTTTGGGTAGGACATTGTGATAAAAGAATTTTTGTTTTGACGACAATACCCCCAGGCGACGCGTAACTGAATGTAAACAATGAAGCCAGATTAAATGCGTTTTTAGGATCGATCACGAGCGCAAGTTGCTCGGCGGTCTGATTGATGATTATTAATTTGTTTTCTTTTTGTAACTGCGTGCTTTTATGAACCAGTTTCTCTCATCCAGCGAAGTGAAAGTATCCCGGACAGGCCCCCATTTATATGTCACGAATCTAGGCTCTATGTTTGAGTTTATACATCGAATCGAGACTTAGGATTTGAGTAGTTCCTTCAATCTAGAATATTAGATTCAAAACGTAGCCTCGTTTTGGATATTCTTTCTCTTCGCGGGGATAAAGAAAAGCAATGGAAAAAAGCAACAGGAATAGATTTTCTAGCACAGTATAAAAGTATAAATATATATATCTCTTACCAATGTTGAGCAAGAACAGAGTGCGGTGCAGGAATGGGGTGGGGTAAGGACCACTGCTCCCCTTCTTATATACACAGACCGCACGACACCAGCGTCATAGCACAGGTGCCAACATGTACTTAATTAATTTATCCTAATTCTATTTACCCAACTCCACACTTCCACCATTTCCTTTATTCTTGTGTGGAGAGGGCTCACAAAATAATTTCTATCTGATACCTTAATTCTACAATGTAATGTGACTTTATATGTTGGCTCTACATCGCCGCCTGGTTTTGGCGTGCGTGCCCCTTGACCTGACATCGGCGAGGTCACCGATTTCGTACTCTTCCGCTGACACATTTCACGCGCACTTCTTGTCCATAGAGTCCCTGCGCACAAAGGGGCTCATTGTTTCTCTTGGATCCGGGCTCCTTCGCTACAACATATTGTCATGGTCGGGGTATCGTGAACGTGGCCATGACAATTTTAACCCTTAACTTAAAAATGGAGAAAGACATAGTACTAGATATAAAGAATAGGCCGTTTGGAGCCAGGAATATTGCGGAAAAACGTGAAATAATACGAGCTGGCAGGCCAACTCCTTCACTGAAAACTAAAGTTGGAACTCGAACATTCCAGATAAAATGGTATGAACAGATTGATTGGCTTTGTGCAAGTAGCATAACAGAGAAACTCTATTGTTGGCCATGTTTGTTGTTTCAACCAAAAGCTAATCAGTCGTGGACAGATGGAGGCTATAATAATAATTATAAAAACATCCTGAGTGACTGTAAGTATCACAGTAAATCGGTGAGTCATTTAAGTAGTTATAAAGGCTTGAAAACTTTCGGACAGTAGGATATTGTGACAGTTATTAGTGAATCTGCTAAACTGGAAAAACAATTGCATAACAAAGCAGTTGAAGAAAATAGACAATATTTAAAGCACTTAACAAACACAGTGTTATACCTGTGTAAACAAGAGTTACCTCTACGTGGACATGATTAAGGAAGTGACAGCCTTAATAGAGGAAATTACCGTGAACTATTGCAGTGCTTTGCTGAAATCGACAGCGTGTTTGCTTCTAGACTCTCTACTAAAGAGGGGACGAAACAGTTTTCAGGTGTCTCAAGCACAATACAAAATGACCTAATACAAGCGATTGGAAATGTCATCTCTGATAAAATTAGAAGCGAAGTTGATAAAGCTCCGTTTATGTCGGTACAAGCCGACGAAACTACAGACTGTGCAATGCATGCTCAACTGTCGATCATAATAAGATATGTATATGAAGACAAAATATGTGAACGATTTCTTGGCTTCTATGAAATCAGTGATGATAAAAGTGCTACAAGACTGGCTCATGTAATTGCAACTGCGTTGAACTCCTTCAATGACGCTACAGATAAATTAGTGAGCCAGATTTACGATGGGGCAGCTGTAATGGCAGGAACGCTAAACGGAGTACAGAGCAGCTAAGGGATAAAGGATTTAAACACGCGCACTTCATTCACTGCTATGCACATAAACTTAACTTAGTCTTGAGTAAAAGTGCAGAGAAGGTGAGTGGAGTCAAAAGTTTTTTTTCTCATTTACGCTCATTTGGCAAATTTACATCTTCCAGTACCAAACGGAAAAGTGTTTTCAGGCAATTCAATGTCAGTATTCCATCACTGTGTGAAACAAGATGGTGCTATAGGTCAAGAATGGTGTCATCCATAAAACTATTGTATGAAAACTGCCTTCACAAGTATTCTAGACTCTAGTGAAAAGTGGGATGAAGATACACTTTGTCAAGCAGACAATCTATTGGCAAAGTTGAATGATTTCACATTCATGTTTTTCATCAATTGCTTTGATAACATACTTTCTCAGGCTGGAAAACTGTTTGATATCTTACAGTGTAAGCTACTTGACATAAGGTATGGTCAGAGTAAACTAAATGACTTCATTCATTGTGTTGAAGGTTATCGTAAGGACGAACATTATGAAAACATTCTGCGCGATACAGCTGCTGTAGTTGAACAGGCGGATGAGTTCGATCCTCCTCCTAGAAAAAAAAGTCCGAGGTGCGCAAATTGATTACAAAATTACCTATTTCACAATAATTGATAACATTCTGATCTCCTTACGAGAGCGATTTTCTGGCATGCAGGAGTATGCATTTTTTGAATTACTAGACGTTAATAAGTTTGAAGAGTTTGTTATATCATTTCCCATGCAACATATGGACTGTCTAGAAAATAAGTACCCCGGTATTTTTTACTGTAAGAGCTTAGTGAACGAGCTAGAATATATGTATATTGACAGTGATTTCAAAAAGTGCAAGTCAATCAACACAATTTTAGAATTACTGTATAAATTGGAGCTAACTTCCGCTATGCCGGAATCCATTAAACTAATTAAGCTAATGCTGACCATCCCCTTAACATCAGTTGCTAATGAGAGAAGTTTCTCCACGTTGAATAGAATCCGCTCATATCTGAAAAGCAAAATGTCCCAAGAACGGCTGTCCTCATTGGCTCGTATTTCCATCGAGAAAAGCATTTTGAACAACTTAGACAACAAGGATCTGCACGATAGGATATTACAAGAGTTCGCCGTCAAACCAAGACGACTGGAGTTCATGTATAAATGAAGTGAGTAATTTTTATTAAAAGTGTACTTCTGTCTTATTGTTAAGTTATCTGTGATGGTGGTGGTGGTGGGAGGGGAATAGGGTAAGGGGAATATAGGGGGATAGGATATGGGAGTGGTGGTAGATCAAGGTAAAGGATAGAAAGGAAGTATAGAAGTAAGATAAAGAATGGGGCAGCTGCGTTGTTGTCTGTTTGTTGGATATTTGTATTTGATATGGATATATTGTATTTGTTATGTGTGATGATTTGATTGTGTATGTATGTTTTATTATCCTATGGGTTATGTCTGACAATGTCGTATATGGGGTCGAGTGGTAAACTGTTAATATATGGCGCTATTCTACGCCACCAATAGTGATCCCTAGTTATCTGTGCACATATAAGTCTACGGTGTGCATTACGTCTCTTACCTTCATATATACATGTGTCTTAGGCGAAATCTGTGATGAGCCCGAGTGACGTTGATGACCTGGAGTCGCCTCTGGTATACATATATATATATATATATATATATATATATGTATATATATATATATATATGTATACCCACACATATATATATACATATATATACATAAATATATATATATATACATGTATATATATACATATATATATATACATAAATATATATATATACAGTATATGTACATATATATACATATATAAATATACATACATACATACATATATATATATATATACATATATATATATATATATATATATATATATATATATATATATATTACAGGTGAAAAATGTAATCACACATTTGTAAATCACGTAGAAACCACTGTGGAGTAGAAAAGACTGGAAACGGGGAATCTATATATTTCGATTGCAAACTGCAATCCTCTTCTACCCCCCCACCCCCCGCCCATTCCTCCTCATGCAATCACACATCATCCATATACAACCATTCTCCACTCACCTCTGTCTTCCGTCCTCTCCCTTCCTTCCTCAACAGACATTCCCCTCTTCCCCAAAGCCCCCTTCACCCCATCCATCCACCTCATCCTAGGACGTCCCCTCATGTTCACTCCCTCCACATCTGCCTTCCATACCTCTTTTACTAGTCTTTCTTCACTCATTCTTTCCATGTGTCCAAACCATCCTAATATTCTTTCATCAACCCTATCTCCCAGCTCCTTTTTCACCCCTGTTCTCCTCCTCTCCTCCTCATTTCTCACTCTATCCAGCCTTGTAACCCCCACCATACTTCTCAGACACCTCATCTCAAACACATTCAAACTCCTTCTCTCTTCTTCTCTTATGTTCCACGTTTCTGCCCCATACAGTGCTGTTGGCACAATCACTCCTTCATACAGTCTCCTCTTCGCATCCATTCCCAAATGTCTATTCCTCATTACACTCTTTAATCCACCAAGGCATTTACTCGCTTCTCTCAATCTACATTCTACCTCCACCTTCACTCCACCTTTTCCTGCTACACTTGCACCCAAGTATCTAAAACTATCCACTTCCTCCAATCGCTCTCCCTTAATGTTCACTTCCAGTCTACTGCCACTTTCACCCCTTGTACATCTCATCACCTTACTTTTACCCACATTTATCTTTAGCTTTCTTCTATCACATACTCTCCCAAACTCTGCCACCAGCTTCCTCAATCCCTCCTCCGACCCTGCCACAAGCGCAGTGTCGTCCGCAAACAACAGCTGGCTCACCTCCCACTTTTCTCCATTTTCTTTAACCATCTCCAATCCCTGACCCACTACTCTAGCATTCACCTCTCGCACCACCCCATCCATGTATAAGTTGAACAGCCAGGGCGACATAACGCATCCTTGACGAAGTCCCACCTTTACTTCAAACCACTCACTCTCTCCATTTCTAATCCTGACACAAGCTCTACTACTCTCATAAAAACTCTTAACAGCTCCCAAAAGCTTTCCTCCTATCCCATAAATCTGCATAACCTCCCACAGTGCCTTTCTGTCTACCCTATCATAAGCCTTTTCCAGATCCATAGAAACCCAAAAAACATCCTTCCCCTTTCCTATAGCTTTTCTCACATATCTGTCTTACCACAAAGATCTGATCCACACAAACTCTACCTGTCCTAAATCCACACTGTTCCTCACCAATTACTCCTTCTGTTCCTCTCCTAATCCTCTCAATCAAGATCCTCCCATAAGCCTTCCCTACTACACTTAACAGGCTAATCCCTCTGAAACTACTACATTCACACTTGTCCCCTTTTCCCTTGTAAAGAGGAACTATACAGGCACTTCTCCAGTCCTCCGGTACTCTACCCTCTCTCCAGCAAACATTAAATAACCTCACCAACCAGTCCACCATCACTGAATTTCCCTTTTTCAGACATTCTGCATGGCATCCATCCAGACCAGATGCCTTACCTGCTTTCATCATCTTAACAACTGCCTTCACCTAATAATAATAATAATAATAATAATAATAATAATAATAATAATAATAATAATAATAATAATAATAATAATAATAATAATAATAATAATAATAATAATAATAATAATAATAATAATAATAATAATAATAATAATAATAATAATAATAATAATAATAATAATAATAATAATAATAATAATAATAATAATAATAATAATTAATAATAACAACAACAACAACAACAACAACAACAACAACAACAACAACAACAACAACAACAACAACAAAGACAACAACAACAACAACAACAACAACAACAACAACAACAACAACAACAACAATAATAACAATAATAATAATAATAATAATAATAATAATAATAATAATAATAATAATAATAATAATAATAATAATAATAATAATAATAATAATAATAATAATAATAATATCAATAATGATAATAATAATATCAATAATGATAATAATAATAATAATAATGATAATAATAATAATAATAATAATAATAATAATAATAATAATAATAATAATAATAATAATAATAATAATAATAATAATAATAATAATAATAATAATAATAATAATAATAATAATAATAATAATAATAATAATAATAATAATAATAATAATAATAATAATGATAATAATAATAATGATGATGGTGATGATACATAATAATGATGTTAATAATAGTAATAACAATGATAATAATAATAAAAATAATAATAATAATAGTAATAACAATGATAATAATAATAATAATAACAATAATAATAATAATAATGACAATAATAATAATAATAATAATAATAATAATAATAATAATAATAATAATAATAATAATAATAATAATAATAATAATAATAATAATAATAATAATAATAATAATAATAATAATAATAATAATAATAATAATAATAGTAATAATAATAATAACAATAATAATAATAATAATAATGATAATGATAATAATACATACATACATAAATTCATACATACATAAACCAAAGTTTTTTTTCCCGCTACACGGGGGGTAGCCAAAAAGAAATAGGCATAGGAATCACTTCCACCTATTTCATTTCCAATATATTCCTCTCCCCGCCACCCTCTTCTCTCCCTCTTACCTTGGCACCTCCTGGATGACGGGTCATCCCTGCATCCTGTCCACTGCCCTGGGTCAGAAGCAGTGTCGCAAGACACAGCACATCCACAGCAAGGCCGCTTCATATATTCGGTGACCCCCCCTCTCCGTCCTTTCATGCAGAAAAGGAGAAGACGGGGAGAAATCCCTTCGGGCTCCGTCAAATTTTTCTCATACATACTTCCTCATCCCCCATCCCCCATCCTCCACCCAATCCCCCTTATGCATCACATCCTCATCTATACACAACCCTTCTCCATTCACCCCATCTTCTGTCCTCTCCCGTCTTTACTCTTCAGACATTCCTCTCTTTTGTAAAGCCCCTTTCACCCCATCCATCCATCTCATCGTAGGACGCCCCCTCATATTCACTCCTTCCACCTCCGCTTCCACACTTCTTTTACTAATCTTTCTTTACTCATTCTTTCCATGTGTCCAAACCATCCTAATATTCTTTCAACAACCCTATCTCCCAGTTCCTTTTCCACTCCTGTTCTCCTCCTCACCTCCTCATTTTTCACTCTATCTAGTCTAGTAACCCCTATCATATTTCTCAGACATTTCATCTCAAACACATTCAAACTACTTCTCTCTTCCTGTCTCACGTTCCATGTTTCTGCCCCGTACATTGCTGTTGGCAGAATCACTCCTTCATATAACCTCATCTTAGCATCCATTCCCAGATGTCTATTCCTCATTACACCTTTTAATCCACCAAGGCATTTACTCGCTTCTCTCAATCTACATTCTATCTCCACCGCTACTCCTCCCTTTCCTGTCACATTCGCACCCTAGCATCTGAAACTATCCACCTCCTCCAGTTTCTCACCCTTAATGCTCACTTCCAGCCTACTGTCACATTTATCTTCAGCTTCCTTCTTTCACAAAGGTTCTCAAACTCTGTCACTATCTTCCTCAATCCCTCCTCTGATCCTGCTACAGGCGCGGTGTCGTCGGCAAACAACAACTGGCTCACCTCCCACTTTTCTCCATTTTCTTTAATCATCTCCAACCCCTGACCCACTACCCTTGCATTCACCTCTCGCACCACCCCATCCAAGTAAAGATTGAACAGGCAGGGTGACATAACACACCTCTGACGAAGTCCCACCTTTACCTCGAACCACTCACTCTCTCCATTTCTAATCATAACGTAATGTCTTTTACTCTAGGGCGCGAAAACACGAAATATTCTGGAAAATTAACGAATTTTAGGTAAACATTTCAAAAGATTCTCTATGATGGTGGTAACACTTTGGCCAAATATTACAGCTCAATTCAGTTTCTTTTCTTATATATAGAATAAAATAGATAATTTTTTGGCAACCTCTGGCAACCCCATTGCATGAAAAAACATTCTGTATATTGAAATAAAGTCAAAATTTTGATACCCAGTTCTGTTTTTACTATAATTAATATATATGGAGATATCTGGCAACTTGCTCAACACTAATCGTCAATCACCACAAGGATCTCAGTATCTCTTCAAAGCTAAAGGAGAAAGGATGTCGCCCTGTCGCGTATCTGTTAGCCTACCAGTCATGCATGCGATCGTATTATCTTTTATTCTACCAACAGGTATTCAAAAGATTCTCTATGATAGTTGTAACACTTCGAAGAAATATTACAGCTCAATTCCGTTTCTGTTCTTATATATAAAATGAAATAGATAAATTATTGGCGACATCTGGCAACCCCATTGCATGAAATAACATTCTGTATATTGAAATAAAGTCAAATTTTCGATAGCCAGTTCAGTTTTGTTTAAAGTTTTAAACGGAAACGTAAAAAAATAGACAATGTCACGAGTGAGTACGCGGCCGGAGGATTTTAAATGCCGGTGCGCTCCTTTAAACTTTAAATGCCTCTCCTGAAAAGTTTTTGTTTTTTATATTTAAATAGCCATATCTCTCTTTCTTTTTGTCCGATTTCATACATTCTTTCGAATTTGTAAAGAGAAAGAGTAATTCTTTAATTTTATTAGAAAAAAATAAAGGAAACTGTAACTTATTTTTTTTTTAATTTATCATAGCAGATTTTCACTGAAGTTTCTACTATTCAAAATAAAAAAAATCATAAAAAAATAAAAGAGAGTAGGAAAAAATCTAATTTAATGAAGTTGTTCCTAAGACTCTAATCCTTCATTTCCTACATAGTAGGCTGATTACCTATGCCTATGGATACTTCAATGATTACAGATACTATCATAAAAAAGACAAAATTAACTACACGTAATATATACATGTTACTAAAACAATTTAGTATGCAATAATACTCTTTCCGATAGAGTAAGTATACATAAGTTCACCAAAGAAATTGAACAACTTTTATGACACGTTCACCTATAAGCACTTCCCACAGTCCCTTAACAGCTTTCCTCCCATCCCATATATCTGCAGTACCACATTGCCTATCTGTCTACCCTGTCATAAGCCTTTTCCAGATCCATAAAAGCCAAAAAAACACCCTTAACCTTTACATATAGCTTTCTCACATGTCTATATTACCACAAAAATCTGATCTACATATCCCCTACCTGTCCTAAAGCCACACT
>NC_134798.1:16720310-16745310 GCF_046742065.1 Oratosquilla oratoria
ACATCAAGTTCCAGTAATTTAGGTCGCCCATCACAAGCACATACATTTCAACAATAGCAAATTATCTGCAAAATATATCAATATTGATATTCAATTCCCGTACAATATTATCAACATATTCCCTATACTCTTCTGGGTTTAGAGTTTCTTTAGAATTGATACATTGAGTATCACAGGTATCTTCACCATCAAATTATATCCTAACCTTCTTCATATCATCTAAGTGATTAATTGATATTCCCTAGTTTCTAGGTGTAAGATCTTTTATTTATTTCCACCTGCAGAATCAATTACCCCATATGGACCTGAGTACCTTGGTTAAAGGGTGAATGTAGTTTGACCATGACTAATCTCCTATTTTTAATTCTAGTTTATGTGCTAATTTGTGTTGTTGCTTTTTCATCTCTTGTATATACTCTTGCATATGTTCTCTAACTCTTTGGTGAATATTTTGAAATGTATTTATCCTATTTGAGATATAATCATCTATATTAAATACAGGTTTCTGCGCTACAATCAATATTTCATATGGAAGAGTTTTGTCTTCCCCAAAAATAATAAAATTATGTGTTTCACCTGTTGCTATATTAATTTGGTTGTTCAGAGTACACTTAACACAAGGAATCCAAGTATCCCTATGAGGACTCATCATACTTCTAAGACATGTAATAATTTTCTTATTTAGCCTCTCTATAACTCCATTACTCTGAGGATGATTCACTGAAATATTGATCTTCTGGATCTTAAACAACATACATTTTCCAAGATATTTTTTTTATTAAATTCAGTTCCATTATCTGAAACTAAGATCTAAGGTGTAGTGAAATTACTGATTATCTGATCATAGGTTACTAAAGCAATTGTTTCAGCTTTCTTATTTGGAATGGGTTGTAAAATACAAAATTCTGAAAAATAATCAATCAATGGCAACAGATACATATTCATATCCACTCTCAGACATAGGTAACTCCAATGTATCTATGTGAACTCTTTCCCAAGGTTTCTGTGGGATGGAATGTGTTAACATAGGAGCAGGTTTTGGCGTATTTTTTTCACCTTAGCTTATTTCAAACAATTTTCTATATAATTATATATATCTTTCTTCATACCTAGCCAAAAGTATTTAAGTTGTGCTTGTCTATAAGTTTTATCCTTTCCTGGATGTGAACTACAATCACTATCATGAAGTAACTTCAATATCTCTTTTACAAGAGTTTGTGGTATTATCAATTGATTTACTGGGCCTCTAGAAATATCTTTCCCACTTACAACTGTTTTTCTATACAAAAGTCCATTAGTCAAATGAAATTCCTCTATCTTATACCCTTTTGGTAGTTTTGGAGGATTTCCTCTTGGGTTCATCAAATACTTGGCTAATGAGTCACATGTCTTATCATCCCTCTGTTCTCTTATTAGCATTTCCTCATCTAAGGTTACTAACTCATCTATACTACAAACAAAATTAATCAACCCTGTCGTTGGTTGGCTAATGTTTCTAGAAAGTGCATCTGCTGCAACATTCTTTCTACCCGGAATATATTCAAACTTAACTTCATAGTACTGAAGCACTGGAAACCATCTTGCTAGTCTGCCCCTAAGATTCTTATGCTTAAATAAGTTCTGAATGGCTGTATGATCAGTCCACACTCTGATTGGATATTCCAGTATCATATCTCTAAAACTTTCTAATGAATATATCACTGATAAATTTTCTTTCTGTTATAGAATAGTTTCTGCGCTATTACAATATCTAGATGTGTAAGGTTTTGGTTTCAAAGTTCCATTTGTCTCTTGCATATGTATGCCTCCTAACCCTATGTCAGATGCATCAGTACAAAGAATGAATTCTTTATCATAGTCTGGAAATATTAAAACTGGAGAACTCGTAAGTTTATCTTTCAACTTGCCAAAGGTTGCTGTTGTGCAGGTCTCCACATGAACTTTGAGTCTTTCCTCAACAAAGAACTTAATGGATTAGCAATGTCAGCATATCCTTGGATACTTTTTCTATAATATCCTGTCAATCCCAAGAAACTTCTGACTTTTTCTACATTGTTTGGAAATGGAAAATTCTTTACTGCTTCAAACTTTGAATTTACTGTACTAATCCCATATCTGTCTATCTTATGTCCCAAATGAATAACATTGTCCTGCAAAAACTTCCATTTTTCAATTTCAATTTCAATCCTGCTTCAACTAGTCTTGAGAATATCAAATCTAATTTCTTAAAATGCTCAACCACTGTCTGGGAAACTACTAAAATGTCATCTAGGAATACACTGGCAGTGTTTTCTAACAACACATCTAGAACTGTATTCATTAATCTCATGTAAGTTAATGGACTATTACATAATTCAAATGGAATTCGTTTGAACTTATAGTGTAGAAAATTCTGTCAAATTCTTGTGACTCTTCATGCAACTCTATTTGCCAAAAAACAAATATGATATCTATAGTGCTAAAATATCTATTCATAGTTACCAGACTTCTAAGAATGTCCCCTATCTCTGGTAATGGTAGCCTGTCACTTATGGTGTGCATATTCAATTCCCTATAATCAATAACTGGGCACATAGTACCATCTTATTTTGGCACCAGAATCAAAGGGAAGTTCCACTCACTTTTACAATGTTCAATAATATCCTACGATAACATTTCAGTGATCAGTTTATCTACACACACACACACACACACACACACACACACACACACACACACACACACACACACACACACACACACACACACACACACACACACACACACACACACACACACACACATATATATATATATACATATATATGTATATGTATACATATATATATATATATATATGTATATATATATACACACACATATATATGTATATATATACATATATATATATATATATGTTGAGTTCCTGGTTTTAATTGGATCTGATTTTTTAAAACAGTTGTTTTGCCCAAGGCGTCCTCAGGCAAAGCAATTGCTTTATTGGGCTTCACGAGCAAAGCAAATAAGCTTTCATCCAACTCAGGGCAACTAGTAGATTCTAGTTGATTCTTGTATTTCTTTCCCAACTCTGTTTCTTCCTGAACTGAACAGATTGATGAAATTGGTAATTCCACCTCCTCAATACTCTCATTTAAAATCTTAGTGGGCTTTGTACTCACCTGAAAACACGCTATTTGTGTGCCTTTTCTTGAGACTATATCTTTATTCAAAGTATTAACTATTAATATTTCTACCATGTTCTTATTTGACTTTTAAATCCCTGTGTCCAATTTCAAACCACTGTAGCCGGACGTTTGGTCTTTGTTGCCACGCAACCTCGCTGTGTAGTTGTAAAGTATTAACTGTGTCCGTCTGTATATTAATGATAGGGGTGTATTGTGTAATGTAGACTCTTTCCAAGATGTGTAGTTTCTTGTTGTTGCATTGCTTAAGTATCTATGTATTATTAACTAAATCTTGTCTGTTTGGAGTTTTGTTGTGTGTTTGTATCATGTGTTTGCGTATACTTTCTTTACGGGCGTGCATTGTGAGTCTTCCTGCTCACAGAGGTAGTGGTAACACCAATATAAGTAGCATTGGGGAAAAGTTTGCAACCTTCTTTGAAGCAAGTGAACTGGTACACCACATTAGTCTGTTTGAGGAGAGAGTTGTTTTTTGTCACATTATTTCTCATTATAAGGTTAGAAACTTTTAGCGTTTTTGTAGTATATGATGAGGGTCAATTAGTCGTGTGGGTTGGTGCATGTGATTATTTTTGGCAAAAATTATTATCAAATCACTTCAATATCACATTTTATGATTGTCTTTGGCAATCTGTTACATAAAAAACTAAAATATTTCATTATGTTTGTCTTGAAAAATAAAATAATTGACTATAAATGTATTTGGCTTGAAAAAATGTAATAATTGACTATGTCTCTTAGTACTGTATTCCCAGAGATAAAGAGAACTTTATTATGAAATTCACGGGGAAATATTTTTGTTGCATTGACTGCAGACTGATATTGGTCGTGATTCTACCCCCATTCTTGGAGCATACCTCACACCTTCCTTTCTTCCCTGTGAATTTAGGTCAGTGGATCCCAGTGTTGCTGAGCCTAACAGATGTAGGTATGCTGTAGTAAATTTTTCTCCTCTTGGGGGCTCCTCTAGATCCACGATCCATAGCAAATGTAAGAAGTCCTTGGGCCAGTTCTGTTCGGAATTCGAAAAGTGGAAGAGATGATGACTTTCTTCGTATACATTAAACGCATTAACTATGCTTATATCAACAAGACCAAAAAAGAGTCTGTGCCACCATTTCATGCTCTTCCTGTTTGTACCATACAACTGTTGAAGCATATCATGCTAATCCACTCCCCCATATTGTCATTATAGTCCTTTACCACTTGTGGGTAAGTGATTACACTCTTCTATCTTTTTCCGTCCTCTTCATAGTTGTGGTTGTAATTCCATGGTAGTTGGACGCCAGGTGAATTGATTCATTGTTCATCCATTTATACACAGTTATACCATTGGGTGTGGACCTATAATCAAATTGTCCTATTTTTAATTGTCAACTATCAGAGCTAGGAAATCCTTTCTTGTAGGTGTGATTGTACCACAAGTTTGAATCTGCACCCCTTGCAAGGCTTCCAGGAGAGGAAAAGATGTGAAATAATTGTCAATGAAGATTTTGTGGTTCTTCTTATGTAGATGATCTGTCAGTTTGAGAACTACCTCTCCACCTAATCCGAATTCCTTCCTCCTGTTGGATTTAGTTTCTCCTCCTTTGCCAGAGTATATATCAAATTTGAAAATATATCCAGGATTATCAGCAAGACACCACACTTTATATCCCCTCTGTTTCAGGGAGGATCTCCCATTGAAACGAATCATCGATTCATCAATACTGAGGTATTCTCCAGGAGATCTGATTTCTTGAAATTTCCTATTTAAGCTTTCAATTAGTGGTCTTAGTTTGTATAGTTTATCCTTTTTATTGGGGTCCATTTTTGTGTTATCATTCAGGCGTAGTTTACTAAGAATTGCAAGAAACCTATCGCGTGGCATTGCTTCTCAAACAGGTCTGACGCCTAGGTCCTCTCCTGTTGCCCATTAATGATGCAGAGATGGTAGAATGTGGTAGCCCATCATTATGTTGATTCCAAGAAAAACATAGAGTTCATAATTTGTTAGGCTTAATGCTTTGTCTCTGAATACTGTAAAGGTTTATCTGGTACACAAGTAAATTGATAGTGTCTTCATCCAAAAATTCTAGAAAGGTATGAAGGGCAAAAGAATATGTACCTTCATTCCTTGATTCTCCCTTTCATGTTTACCATATCTACTCCATTCTGTTTCCATTCCCCTCCATCCTCTTCTATTTTCTCTCTCCTCCTCCTCTGTTTTATCCACTCTTCTATCCCATATAACATATGTCTCCCTATATATTGGTCTTCAAAATTAATATTCTCTAACGCAGGTACCCCACACAAGTATTGTGGATAAGAATGAGTGCACAACTATTATAAAAAGACATCCTCAAGAAAAATAAAGTATGGGAGATGTAAATCATGAAACTCGCTGCTGTTGTTAGATAATGCTTTGACACTTAGATAATACTACTACTGCTGAATTATTAGTAAAGCCACAAGAAAATACTCTTAATAACCATATATGATCTATATGTCTGTATTTTTTGTAATTCTACACATTATTTCACATTTTTGTAATTCTACTAATTTCCCTAATTAGAATCTTGGTCCCTGTCGGGAATTAGAACACCCATCTATGTTTTGTATTGTAACACAAATCATTACATATATTTGCAAAGTTTTACGCACTCACTGTGTTCTTGACACATGAAAGATAACATTGATAAAGTACCAAATTATAACTCACCATTGAATGTGTGTAGCAGGGCATAAAAAGTGAGGAGAAAAATAAGCATGTGCAATTGACAAATTGTTTCGTTTCCAAGTTTTGGTGTGTGGCAACACACGGCAAAAATTGTCAGATTCACAATCTAATCGGTCCCTGAGAGGGAAGTGAAGTTCCCCACAGATCTCTCGCTGCTCCTTCCATAGCCAGTATAGCAATAAATATCAGGCGGGAACCTAAATTCCCGCCAGTTGTGAAAGGAATAATTATAGATATAATTATAATTATAATTATAATTATAATTATAATTATAATTATAATTATAATTATAATTATTATTATTATTGTAATTAATTATAATTATTATTATAATTAATTATAGTTATTATTATAATCATAATTACAATTATGATTATAATTATAATTATAATCATAATTATAACTATAATTATAATTATAATTATAATTATAATTATAATTATAATTATAATTATAATTATAATTATAATTATAATCATAATTATAATTATAATCAATTACAATGATAATTATATGTATAATTATAATTACAATGAGACTTAGATTTCTAATAATAATTATAATTGTAATTATAATTATACATATAATTATTATTGTAATTGATTATAATTATAATTATAATTATAATTATAATTATAATTATAATTATAATTATAATTATAATTATAATTATCATTATCATTATCATTATCATTATCATTATCATTATCATTATCATTATCATTATCATTATCATTATCATTATCATTATCATTATAATCATAATTATAATTATAATCAATTACAATAATAATTATATGTATAATTATAATTACAATTATAATTATTATTAGAAATCTAAGTCTCATTCTCATTCTCAGTTTCAGTCTCATTCTAATCTTAATTCTGATTGTAATCTTAATTCTGATTATAATCATAATTCTGATTATAATCATAATTCTAATTCTAATTCTAATTCTAATTCTAATTCTAATTCTAATTCTAATTCTAATTCTAATTCTAATTCTAATTCTAATTCTAATTCTAATTCTAATGCACCTTGATAATACACGGGCCCCTTAAATACAGGTCCTGCATTATGCATCCAATCTCTCCAGTAGTCGCAAAAGGAGGAGGAAATTAAATAAACATTACTTGAAGATAGGTGGTGAAAGGAGAGGAAGTGAAAGAAGAAAAAAAAAAAGTGAGATGGAGGGAGAAAAAAAAAGGAGGAGGAACTAAGGAGATGAGTATAAGGTATAGTATTCGGTTAAGGAGAAGAGAGAGGAAAGGGGGAGGGGAGAAGGGAAAGGAATGAAAGGAGGGGAAGGGGGAGAAGAAGAAATAGAGGAGGAGGAGAATGAAAAAATGAAGGAGGAGAAGGAGGAAAGAGAAAAGGAGGAGGAGGAGGAGGAAAGGAAAGAGGAGAAGGAGGAAAATGAAAAGGGCGAGAATGGAAAGGACAAGGAGGAGAAAGCAAAAAAAAAAGAGAACAAGGAGAACGAGGAGGAACTGAAGAAGGAGAAGGAGGAGGTAGAGAAGTAGGAAAAGGAAGAGAAGGAGGAAAGGAATGAACGATAATGAGAAAAAGAAGGAAGACATGGGTAACGAAAAGGAAATAAAAAGGGAAAGAAGAAATGGACAAAGAAGAGGAGACAGACAAGGAGAAGAAAAAGTAGGAATAAAATAAGATGGTAAAGAGGAGATACAAAGGGGGGGAAAGGAGAATGACGAGAATCATGAAAAAGGCAAAGAAGGAAAAGGAAGAGATAAAGGAAAATTTATATATTTTTGTTACCAATAATTCCTTGTGTATAATATCATGTCGATATCTACGAGTAGATCATAATGAAATTATGGAGTAAGGTGGTAAATGTGGATTAGTTAGTAGTAGTAGGGAGTAGATATGGGAGCCTGACATCTTTAATCTGCTAGAATACTGAGTTTCTATGTGTGTTATTTTGGAAGGTGTGTAAGGTATGATGTGGGTTATAGTTTAGAAAAGAGGCTTGTGTCTTAGGGGAAAGTTTGAGGAGAAAATGGAAATATAGGTGTTGGTTCTCTTGATATAAGATGTATTTTTTTCCGGGGAGTATTGTGAGAAACAGGAGATTGTTATGAAGGTTTTGTAGGTAGGGGACTCTTGTAAAACGTGAGATATAGCAAGAACAGTATGAGAAGAATAACCGCTGGGTGCAGGTATCTAAGTCCCAAGAAAACCATGGGTGAGGCGAGAATATTCTGATCTTGAGCATGTCAATTTTGTCTCATATTGATGGTAGGAAGATGAAGATTGTCAAACATGAGGTTTTTAAATAGTTTGTCTGATAATCCTCCAAGCATTTTTGCCATAAAATGTGTAGAGCGGACCTATGAATTGGGTAGGAATGGGGCTGCATTTTAAGCTGCTTTGTCGGCTCGGCTGTTGCCGGGAATGCCAATATGAGATGGCACTTAACACAAAAGGCACTAAAAGTTAGAAGTGGAAAGATGAGTCACTAGTGAATTTCGTGTATTGATGGCTGGAATAGAAAGTGGTAAAAGCCTTGAGGATGTTGCATAAGTCAAAGAGTCAGACATGAATATAAAAAGTAGGAAAAGATACAAAAAATAAAGTGCCAAGGAGTTATCTCAATGGGATATATATACTCATGTACCCCTCAGGTCTTCTACACAAATTAAAAAACAATACATTTATGATATCAAGAACAAGTAACAAAACAACCAAAGAGGATTATCTGGTAGTACCATACTCAAAAGGAGCAGAAATAATTACCAACTTTCTATCCACAAAGGGTATTACACATAGCGCATACTGCGGGATTAAGAATCAGAAACACAATGAGTAAGAAGGAAAACAAGAATGTCATAAACCAGAACAGCATTGTATACAAAATTCCATGTGGAGTTTGTCAGGCCACGTACTAGGGAGAGTCATTGCGCGGCATCGAAAAAAGAGTGTACGAACACAAGAGTGATCTACGCCACCACAGAACTTCTAACTCTTTGGTGGTACACGTAGATACACATGGACATCCCCCCGACTGGAATGACGTCGAGGTTCTCCACACAGGACTGGAAAAGAGATTAAGAAAACCGTAGAAGCCGCACACATCACAACGAGCCAAGTCACCAATCACCGGGAAGGACACGTTAGCCTAGCGCGACCCGCATCTAGATTGACTTTAGCCGCGCTAGCTCGCAAGAGATCGCGAACCACTGGCCAATCAGCGGGCTCGATTCCCAGACGGCCAGTACTGGGATATATATTGTCCACAAAATCTGTTAGTCTGTAGTCTCTCTGAGGAAGATATCCGTCGAAACGTTAGAGTATATATCACTCCTGCAATATCCTGCGTCCCCTTGCCAGCTTTCACTCATATATATATATATATATATATATATATATATATATATATATATATATGTATATATATATATACACATATATATATATATATATATATATATGTGTGTGTGTGTGTGTGTGTGTGTGTGTGTGTGTGTGTGTGTGTGTGTGTGTGTGTGTGTGTGTGTGTGTGTGTGTGTGTGTGTGTGTGTGTGTGTGTGTGTGTGTGTGTGTGTGTGTGTACACTATCCGAGAGTTGACACCTTGACGTGGTAGATAGGCTTGAGAATCTTGATGGTTACAAAAGATATGTCGATAGAGAAGAAATCTCTGCAGGGTCACCCATATCGAACAGGTTTTGTAAGAAAGGTCAGACAAAGAGCAATTCGTATACACAGTCGCAGGACCCACTGCTAACTGGCACGTCCCTGATAGCGAACAGGGAAATTCCCCATAGATATATGGGGTACCGTCATAATGACGGCGTGGACCATTGGGCACCCTATAGATATATAAGGTTTCACCGAATATAATGAATAAGGTGACACCAGAGAAATATCTCACCAGAAACCAGTTGGCACGGAGGTAAGATTACTGCCAAAAAAGTTCTTCATAGCAACCATGAACAATAAAAACAAAACAAAACCGAGCGTTCCTGTTAGATCATCGTCTCCAAAAAGTCCAATCGCATTCCCTCATGTGCTTACGGGCAGTGTGCCACCGAATGTGAGTAAGCACTGTCCAAGCAGATCCAAGCCTTGGACATTAAACAGCATGAGTAAAATGAAAATCTATACTTACAGTGTAAGAACTCTCTCAGAAGACCACAGGCTGGAGAGTCTAATGGAAGAACTAGACAACATCAAGTGGGACATCGTAGGACTGAGCGAAGTCCGAAGAGCGGAAGAAAAGCTGATACAATTACAAGATTGTCACCCCCTGTTCTACTATAGAGGTAAGGACAAAGAAAGATCTAGTGGAGGTGAATTCTTGATCAACCGAGAAGTTGCTGATAACGGAGTCAAGTTTAGCAGTTTGTCAGACAGGGTAGATCGGATTGTGATTAGGCTAGGTAAAAGCTACATTCTAAAAATTGTTCGGGTTTATGCACCAACTTCAAAGAGTACAGACGATGAAATTGAATCTTTCTATGATGATTTAAGTCAGGTAATAGATCAAGAAGAAAGTAAGTACACGTTGGTAATAGGCAACTTGAATGCTAAAGTTGGAATGAAGATGGGAGACGAGTCGTGCATTGGGAAGTTTAGAGTAGGCGAAAGAAATGATAGAGGCGAGATGTTAGTAAATTTTGCAGAGAAACATGAGGAAAATGAACATTTTCTTCCAAAAGCGTGTTGGTCGTAAATTGACGTGGAGAAGTCAAAATGGAACAACAAAGAACGAAGTAGACTTCATATTAGTAGATGAGAGCAGGAGCATTAGCAATGTCACGGTCATAAATAAAGTTAACATAGGTAGTGACCATAGAAGGGCAGGTTCCACAGCTAAATTCAATATCAGAGCCGAGAGAAATAAACTACTTTTAAAAAAGAAAATCAGCCTAGCAAAGGTTATGGATAATAAAAAGGAATTTCAGTTAGAAGTTAAAAGTAGATTCGAAGCTCTCAGAACTAACGAGGACACAATCGAAGTTATGAATTTTAATTTAGTGAATATCATTAGGGAATCGACAGAGAAAGTAGGAAGTAAAAAAAAAATATTAGAGAAAACAAATATTCCAAAGCTACAAATCACCTAATTAAAAGAAAGAGGATAATGCAGATTAAAAGCAGGAGAGACGAAATAGAAATAGTAGAACTAAACAAGCTTATCAACAAAAGGCAGAGATGAAAAGAAAGAAAAACATGGATGAAATAGAGGAAACTATTCGAAAAAGAAAAAGTATTAAAGGGACTGAGCGCAGACATACTTTAGAAAGACAACAAATGATAAGTTTGAAAGATAAAGATGGAGAAATCATTAAATGCAGAGACAGAATGGTAAAAAGAGTAGAAGAACTTTACAAAGAGCTTTACTAGCCGAAGACCTTAGTTGAGTCAGTAAATTCATGTGTAGACGTTAGTAGTGTACCAGAGATTACAAAGGAAGAAGTAGAATTTGCTCCAAAAATATGAAACGAGGAAAAGCACCTGGGGAAGATGGTATATCGATAGATCTCTGGAAAGACGTAGGGAAAGAAGTTCATATTAAGTTAGCTCAGTTGTACACACAGTGCTTACGTCAAGAAAGCGCTCCTGAATCGTGGTGCAATGCTATAGTGATTTTGCTTCATAAAAAAGGAAACCAGAAGGACCTTAGTAACTATCGACCGATTAGCTTACTATCAAATGTATATAAAGTATTCTCCAAGATTCTTACAAATAGACTGAGTCAAGTTTTAGATGGAAACCAACAAAGAGAACAAGCAGGTTTTAGGAGCGGATACTCGACTCTAGACCATTTGCAGGCGATTAACCAACTAATCGAGAAAACAACCGAATACTATATACATCTCTGTTTAGCTTTTGTAGATTACGAGAAGGCCTTTAACTCGGTAGAACAAATAGCAATACTAAACTCGCTACGCAGTAAGTGTACAAACGAACAGATCGTAAGGGTTTTAGAAAAGATTTATGCGAAAGGTACCGCTATTCGACTACATCAAGATTTAGAAAAGATCAAGATCAAAGAAGGAGTACGGCAAGGCGATACAATTTCACCCAAGTTATTTACAGCTTGCTTGGAAGATATTTTCAGAAGGTTGAGTTGGGATGAGAAATGTTTGAAGATTAATGGCAAATATTTGAAGCACCCAAGATCTGCGGATGGCATTGTTCTTATTTCAGAAAGAGCAGAAGACTTGCAAGATATGCCGAGTGATCTGAACAAGGAAAGTCTCAAAGTTGGTTTAAAATGAACAAGACCAAAACCAAAGTAATGTTCAACACAAAAGTTCAAAGTAAAGAGATTGTAATTGATGGTGAGAGCATTGACGACGTTGAGCAGTATAATTATTTAGGCCAGGCGGTGAAAGTGACAATTGATCATGATAAAGAAATAAAAAGACGTATTACAATTCGTTAGAAAATGTTTGGTAAGTATGATAAAATCATGAGAGGCTCTCTACCTTTATGTTTGAAACGTAAAGTTTATAATCAATGCATTCTGCCAGTAATAATCTACGTGTGTAAGACTTGGAAACTGACGAAGGAAATAAAAACAAAACTAAGGACTGCACAGAGGAGAATGGAGAGATCAATGATGGGAATAACGCTTAGAGACCAAAAGAGAGCAAGTTGGGTAAGAGAGCAGACTAGAGTGAAAGATAGTGTGGAGATGTTGAAAGAGTGGAAGTGGAATTGGGCAGGTAAGTTGGAGCGAACGACTGATGAGCGATGTAGCAAGTGTGTTACTGAGTGGACGCCGCGAAATAGGAAGCGTAGAAGAGGGATACCAGATAGCAGATAGAGAGACAAGATTAAGAAGTTTGCAGGAGTGACGTGGCAGAGGTTGGCGTGGTTGTGTGAATCATGGAATACTTTAAAGGAAGCCTTTGTTCAGTGGACTCAGGATGGCTGATTTGATATATATATATAAATATATATAAAAATATATATGTATACATGTATTCATATATATATATATATATATATATATATATATATATATATATATATATATATATATATGTGTGTGTGTGTGTGTGTGTGTGTGTGTGTGTGTGTGTGTGAGTGTGTGTGTGTGTGTGTGTGTGTGTGTGTGTGTGTGTGTGTGTGTGTGTGTGTGTGTGTGTGTGTGTGTGTGTGTGTGTGTGTGTGTGTGTGTATTCACTTGGTCTTTGAATCACGTGTTGGACTCGTGATCGACAGCTATTTCCCTCCTGGAAGAGAGCTCAGAGCTCGTAGGTCCGATCTATGGGTAATGCTATGACCTTGCACACACACACACACCCAACTCCCCGCCCACGAGAGTCAGAGTAACGACCCGAGGCACAGCGATACCGAAATAATTTCGGCCCTGGGCAGGATTCGAACTGGGTGCTGGGAGCACTTCTGCTTCCCAGTTCAGCGCTCTACCAACTATGCCACCGTGTGTGTGTGTGTGTGTGTGTGTGTGTGTGTGTGTGTGTGTGTGTGTGTGTGTGTGTGTGTGTGTGTGTGTGTGTGTGTGTGTGTGTGTGTGTGTGTGTGTGTGTGTGTGTGTGTGTGTGTGTGTGTGTGTGTGTGTGTGTGTGTGTGTGTGTGTGTGTGTGGAAAAAGGGAGTCACGGGTCTCGTTCCGAATTTATTCCTGACCGATTTTGATTGTAGCTTCTTCCTCTAAAGAAGCTACAAGCGAAACCGGTCAAGAATAAACTTGGAACGAGACCCGTTGTACTTTTTCCAATCTGTCAATGTGTTTAATGAGATTCGGTGACTATGCTGAAACAGCATATTCCAAATGTGGACGAACTAACGATTTATATATAATTTCTGCAACCGGGATTTATTGATAATGGGTGATTTCAATTTTACTGACATTGATTGGATGACCCTTGAACATCATATAGGTAGTCGCTTGATTGATTTTCTTGGTGACAATTACTTAATTCAGCATGTAAAAGAGCCCACAAGATATGGAAACTTACTCGATCTATTGATCACTAGCCGCGAAAGCATAGTAACTGATGTAGAAGTCGGTGAATCTGTTGCAAATAGCGATCACAACTTAGATTCAAACTCCTAATTTTTTTTTAGAATAGATACTTGTGTTTCTAAAATACCCGATTTCAGTAAAGCTCAGTTCATAGGACTACGTCAGGAGCTTCAGCTTACAGATTGGGAGGCAAAATTAAACGAAAGACCTGTAGATCAGATGTGGGAAATATTTCAAAATACGCTCACTAAGATGATTCAAACTTACATTCTTTTTAAGGACAGACGTCCCCCAAATCAGGCTCGCCCAAAGTGGCTCGACAAAGAAACTGAAAAAAGTATTGCTAAAAAGAGACAGGCTTATAAGAAATATAAGTACTCGGGTGCTTCTAATGACTATGAAAGTTATGTATCAATACAGAGAGATTTAAAAAAGACAATAAGAAAAAGAAAACGACAATACGAAATGAACCGCTGATAAATCCAAAGAGAATCCCAAAGAATTCTATAGTTACATTAGAGATAAAAAGGTTGTTAGGAATCACATTGGTCCACTATTATCTGCTGACGGTCAACTTGAATATTCAAATGAAGGAATGTGTAATATCTTAAACAAATATTTTAGCTCGGTATTCGTAGACGAAACACCTCAAAGTGAACGCCAAACTGAAACCTGTGAAAAGTCTAGGATAAACTTACTCACTACGGTAAATATAACAAAAGAAAAAATTAAAAGGTGTATAGATAAACTCAAAGTTAATAAAACACCAGGGCCTGACGGTTGGCATCCAAGAATCTTAAAGGAAATGAAAAATGAGATTGTTGTTCCATTAGAAATTATTTTCAAGAAATCCATCATATCCGGAGATGTCCCAAGAGAATGGAAGCTAGCTAACGTTACTCCCATATTCAAAAAAGGTGACAAAAAGAAACCAAATAACTATAGGCCTATAAGTTTGACTTCAATCGTAGGAAAAATAATGGAAACTATCATCAGAGATGCTATCGAACATCATTTAGAAAGTAACCGTTTGATAAATGATAGCCAGCATGGTTTCAGACGGAAACGTTCTTGCGTGACTAACTTACTCGAATTCTACAACACAGTTAACTCGAATTATGACAAAAGAAACAATATAGATTTAATATATCTAGACTTTGCAAAAGCTTTTGATACCGTCCCACACGAAAGACTACTTACTAAATTAGCTTTACACGGTATGAGTGGTAATCTATTAAGTTGGACCAGTAATTGGTTGAATGGTCGAAAAAAAAAGAGTTGTTTTAAATGGAAAAACTTCTGGATGGAAAAATGTTACAAGTGGAGTTCCTCAGGGTTCCGTTCTTGGGCCACTTCTATTCATAGTATATATAAATGATATAGACCATGGACTAAAATCTACTGTTTCCAAATTTGCTGATGATACAAAACTGTGCGGAATGGCAAATGATCACTTAAACCAATTAGATATTCAAGAAGATTTAGATAAATTACAGCAATGGTCTGAAAAGTGGCTAATGAAATTTAACACGAGTAAATGCAAGGTAATGCATATAGGTAAAAACAACAATAAGTACGATTACAAGTTATTTGGAAATTCGTTAACAAAAGTGGATAGTGAAAAAGATCTTGGCGTAATTATCAGTAACGACCTCAAATTATCCAAGCAGTGTATTTCAGCCTCTGAAAAAGCAAATAAGATTCTGGGACTGATTGTGCGATCTTTTGATTTCAAAAGTCCATCACTCATTAACAAGCTATATAAATCGTTAGTTCGTCCACATTTGGAATATGCTGTTTCTGTATGGTCACCGAATCTCATTAAAGACATTGGCAGACTGGAAAAAGTACAAGGGCGAGCCACAAAACTGATTCCAAATATCAAAAATAAATCATACGAAAATCGACTAGAACATATGAATCTGTTTTCCCTAAAAAAGCGTAGACTCAGAGGTGACTTGATACAGGTCTTTAAGATTCTAAAGGGAATTGACAACATCAAAAGTGACAAAATTTTCACATTGAATGAGAATCAGACAAGAAACAATGGTCGCAAACTATCCGGAAATAGATTCAATTTGGAAGTGGGTAGAAACAACTTTGCCAACCGTATAGTTAATGAATGGAATAAACTTCCTGCACAGGTAGTGCAATGTAGTTCAGTTCGAAGCTTTAAGACTCATTTAGATAAACATCTAAGCAAGATGCTATAATAATTATAATTTATTTTATATTATTTCTTTTTGCTTTGTTATCATTTATCGTTTGATTTTCATTTATTATTAGTTATGTGTCAATTTATCATTATTTACTGTTTACCTGTTTGTTTGTTATTCAACTATACCTATATGCACTTATTTATGTATTTTGTTTGTTGCATACATTATTATAGTTTTATTATTATTATTATTATTATTATTATTCTATTACTATTATGATTTTTCTTTTTTTTTTGCATCCGAACTAGATATGGACCAAAAGGTCTCCTGTCGGCATGCTCCGCATTTGTAATCCTTTGTAATCCTTTGTTAATGAGTGATGGACTTTTGAAATCAAAAGATCGCGGAATCAGCCCTAGAATCTTATTTGTTTTCTCAGAGGCTGAAATACACTGCTTAGATGATTTGAGATCGTTACTGATAATTACGCCGAGATCCTTTTCACCATCCACTTTTGTTAACGAATTTCCAAATAACTTGTAATCGTACTTACAGTTATTTTTACCTATGTGCATTACCTTGCATTTACTTGTGTTAAGTTTCATTAACCACTTTTCTAACCATTGCTGTAATTTATGTAAATTTTCTTGAATATCTAATTGGTTTAAGTTACCATTTGCCATTCCGCACAGTTTTGAATCAGCAAATTTGGAAACAGTAGATTCTAGTCCATGGTCTATGTCATTTATATATACTATGAATAGAAGTGGCCAAAGAACGGAAGCCTGAGAAACTCCACTTGTAACATTTTTCCATCCAGAAGTTTTTTCTGTTTAAAACAACTCTCTGTTTTCGATCATTCAACTAATTACTAGTCCAACCTAATAGGCTACCATTTATTCCGTGTGAAGCTAACTTAGTAAGTAGTCTTTCGTGTGGGACGGTATCAAAAGCTTTTGCAAATTCTAAATATATTGAATCTATATTGTTTGTTTCTTTTGCCATAATTCGAGATAACTGTGTTGTAGAATTCGAATAAGATGGTCATGCAAGAACGTTTCCGTTTGAACCATGCTGGCTATCTTTTATCAAACAGTTACTTTCTAAATGATGTTTGTTAGCATCTCTGAAGATGGTTTCTATAATTTTTCCTACGATTGAAGTCAAATTTATAGAGCTGTAGTTATTTGGTTTCTTTTTGTCAACTTTTTTGAATATGGGAGAGAAATGAGTGGAATGGTGGTGAGCTGAACACAAAACAGTTGAAGCTTTATTCACTGACGTTTTGTTCTTACCAAGATATTTTCAAAGTACATGTAATCTCAGAAAATGAACAGCTTACATACTTCAACCTTGTCATGTTCTACTCCCTCCCTACCCTCATCTGTTCTCTATACTTCTCAGGTGACTCCGACCATTCCCCCCCCCCCTCCGTTCTCATTCGTCCTCTTGACGTCCTTGATGATAAAAGTGCTTGCTGCTCCGGCTAATTTTATAAATCCGTCCGTATGGTTGAGGCAAAAATGGGAAGTGATGTAGGCTGCCTCCAGTATTTTCCTTTTCTTTTTTGCTAGACCATTGTGGAGCACCTCTACCCTGTTCCAATCCGAAAGATGATGACATTGGTTTAAATGAACCACTAGCGAGTTGGAGGTTCGGTGAGTTCTGACGTAATTTTTGTGTTAATATGTCCGTAGGTCTTCTGATATTCCTGTCTCTCCATAATATCCTAACAGGAAACCACCATATGATATATTGTAGACCGCGCCTTTCTCTATACCATTTTTCTGTGTTACCTTTATTCTTTAGGGTCTATATGTGGCACCCCTACGGACCAGAGCCACACATCTTTTTGTCTGTGATAGAGGAATACTCTGTTCATGGAGAAATATTGACGAATTTATTATACTGCGACTGTCCCAACCCCTTGTTACTGTCCTGTACCATTTTTTTAATATTCATTTAATTTTTTTTTAGCCTACCCTGCAGTGGGGGAAAAGAATGCTATCACCAAGCTTCCCACTTGAGTCGTATGAGGCGACAAAAAACGGGACGGGGGATAGGATTAGGAATCCTTCTACCTGTAGCCCCACAGGGGACATTCCTAAAAAAAGTAAAGGCATAAGAGGGTCTAGGAGTTTTCCAATCAGTACCCTAAGGTTTGGGTCTTTTAATGTGCGTGAATGTGGTACAGATGGGAGTAAAAAGGAGGAGATAGGCAGTATATTTGTGAAACTAAGTTAAAAGGGAGGGGCGAGTGTGAGTTTCGGAGTGTAGTTGGGAGGTTCTCAGGAGTGAAGAAGGGACGAGAGAGAGAAGGAGTGGCTATACTAGTAAGTGAAGAGAGAGGTAAGCATGTAGTGGAGTAGAAGGAGGTATCTTCAAGGTTGATGTGGATGAACGTGAAGCTAGGAAGGGAGATGTGGGTCTTTGTAGGTGCGTATGAGCCTGGTAGTAAGAAGAAGGTAGAGAAAAGGGAGGCTTTTTGGATATATTTAGATGAATGTATAGATGGATTAGGGAGAAATGTCAATGTAGTTGTATTGTAGACCTTAATGCTAGGATAGGAAATGAACCAATAGACGGAGTAATTGGGAAGTATGGAGTTCCAGGAAAGAATCATAGTGGAGAGTTGATGGTGGAGATGTGTCTCGAAAGAGAGTTGATGACAGCAAATACAGTGTTTAGGAAGAAAATCAAGAATAAGTACACATGGGAGAGGGTGGTGGATGGAAGGGTGGCAGATAGAGCGTTAATGGACTATATAGTGGTGACCAGGAGTATGGTAGGAAGAGTTACGGATGTACATGTTCTAAGGGGAGAGAGTGGTGGAATATCAGATAATTTTCTGGTGGAAGGTAAGCTGAGAATGGAGAATAGGTGGAGAAAGAGGAAAAGGGCAGAAGGTAGGGAGGTACTTAGAGTGAACTGCTTAAATGATAATCTTTGGGTGTGTTTCCAGGGAAGACCACGTCATGTCGCCCCACATCTATGAAGAGGGACTCAGACTCACCTCAGATGGCTACGTTGAGTTACTGTCCACTGTTGTCAAACGCTGGGTGTAGAGTGTGGCTGTTGGAAGACAATACGTGTGGCAGGAGGACTCAGCTCCGTGTTACACCTCCGGAAAAAAAAACAGTAGTGGCTGTCTGAGAACTTTTACGACATCACCAGTCCCAACATCTGGCCCATACCATCATTTTATAAACCATTCAGAAGAATTATTACTGATTGTGTTCGACCCTTACCAAAACTCATATTTATTAATAATAATGAGTGTTGCCACTAGGTTCCCAGGGGCTAATTCACTCCGTAGTATTCATGCCAAGAATATTGCGAGAGAGTTGGTGAAATGTTTTTCTTGGGTAGGAATTTCGGAGGTAACCCAATCTGATCAAGGAAGTAACTTTACTTCAGATATATTCAAGAAAATCTTAAATGGCCTACACATTGAACATAGGTTATCTAGTGCATACCATCCACAACCCCAGGATGTGCATCGCTTTATAGAATAGGTGAAATCAAGTTTTCAAATATGTATTTAATGAACTTAGATATAATTACCCCTTACATTAGTGTATCATTTCTCATGGTATTGTGTTCCTCCCATGTATATATAAAGCATAGTGAAGCTGTAATTACTTAATGGAAAATCTTTCCACATCATTCTGTTTGGTATGAAATGAAAGCTTAGAGCCTGGGTACAAAAATTATTGAATATATTTTTTCAAACTAATACCTCTATTTTTTTTTCTCTCTAAATGATTTAAAAAATCTGCAAAATTCAGGTTTCATAAATAAAAAATAAATAAAAAATTATTTTATTTTTTTACTGTAGAGAATAAAGAGCATGATATTTTCTTTCAAATAAAACATAAATTACAAAAAAAAAAAGAATATATTATAACAGAAAGAACAGAAACATAAACTTTACAGGGGATTTTAATTTTCACGATCATTCTTCGCAACCATTTGTTTGATGGTTGCAATGTATAGCAAATCTCCAATTTTCTCTTCTTTGCTCATGAGGTGTTAAGTGAAGGTGTATGGTGTGTCGTGGGTGGAGGAGGTGTAAGGTGGGCGTGGCTAGTAGATGCTTGCGGAGTGCTGGATGCAGCTGTGATGCTTTCCTCCTCTTTCTTTTTCCTTCTTGTTTATTTTTTAGGCACTCAAGGGCCCTCTCTATATTCTGCCGCTTCACTCTCTTGTTACTTGTTAATTTTCCCATGATTATAGCAACAATACAGGGCGAGGAATCAAAACTGTTGCGTACGGTGAGAGCGCCAGGAGCGACGTCACCTTACTTTGACCTTTTGAAGAGTACTGATGCCCTGTCCACAATTCTGTGACAAAAAATGGAATAGCTATAGAACTGTTGACGCTATTTCAATATACAGGATGTTTTTTATGCAATGGAATTGCCAGAGTTTGCCAATATTTTATCTATTTTATTGTGTATAAAAATAGAAACTAAATACATAAGAACATAAGAATGAAGGAGACTGCAAGAGACCATAAAGCCTACATAAGGCAGCTCCATATCCATCACCACCTTTTATCCCCATACAGCTGCATAACTTTTTTATGAGTGTTGCCACCATCATAGAGATTCATTTGAAATGTTTACCTAAATTTTGCTCATGTACCAGAATTTTTCGAATGATCGCTGGCGACACTCCCTTAAGAATATGCCCAGAATATACTGTGAGGAACTCAGAATTTATTAGGATGAAGGAGTATCACTGGCTTTGTTTGCAATTAGTGATGCAGTACAAGAATCAACTGGATTTAGTCCATTTCAACTGGTGTATAGCTATGAAAGGTTGGAAGAGGTGTTGATGACGGGAATGGTAGAGAGAAGGAGAGCAAGAGGAAAGCAGAGGGAGAAGTATATGGACGGGCTGATGAGGGCGACGGGAAAACAACTCAAACCAGCACAGATGTTATAAGTAACTAGGGACCGTGAACGGTGGCGCTCCATGGTTGCCGAAGTCCAAGAGGATATGGCACGACGGTAAGGTAAGGTAAGGTAATAGCTATGAAGTCAGAGGTCTTTTGAGTATTATGAAAGAAAAGTGGCTTGACAAGAGTGATGAACCACATTTATTGGCATATGTGTCAGAATTAGGAATAAAATAGGGTGATTAGGGCAAGAAAGCTTGTTGCAGAAAACTTAAGGATGCATAACAAGGAAAGAAAACATGGTAGGATCAAAAAGGCGAGGGTGAGGGAGTTTAGACCAGGTGATAAAGTTCTAGTGTTGTTGCCTATTCAGGATGACCCCTTGAAGGCAAGATACTGTGGTTCTTGGAAAATCGAGGAGAGAATTGGAGATCTGAACTATATTGTGAACACCCCTGGTAGGCGTAAAAAAAAAAGCAATTATGCCACGTCAATATATTCAAACCTTACCATGAAAGGAAAGTGGAGAATACTAGAACATCTGAAAATGTTAGTGAATTAAGTTGCAGCATGATAAATATGGAACAAGACATAGGTAATGAGGAGGAAGGAAAATTTAGCAGGTGTGAAGGAAAATCTTGGAAAATTCGACAGTGTTGGAAAAGATGAATTGTAAATTAAGCCATTTAGACTCTGAAAAGAGGAATAATATTGTTCGGGAAATAAATAAATTTACATCCTTGTTCTCGAATACTCCGAGAAGGTGTACCGTAATAGAACATGATGTTGACGTAGGTAACGCTGTATCGATAAAGCAACATCCATATCGAGTCAACCCACAGAAAAGGGAGATTATGAGGAAAGAATTTCAGTACATGTTGGAAAATTATTTATTAGAGGAAAGTATTAGTGCGTGGGGTTCACCATGTGTCGAAAAAACGCCCAGGTTGTGTAGCCTACTGATCTGTCGTGCATTCAAGAAGGGCATTAGTGTATCACTGGGTAAGATACTTCATCCCAACAATGGTTTGAGGTCGTATGGTCAGTTCGCCGACATTTGACAAAATGATTGAGATTGTTGTCACTCTTCTTCAAACCCACATGTCAGCCTGTGTGAACACCGAGAATGAGAATAAGCTGGTATTTTTGACACGTCAGTCGGAACTTTGATCACAGAGACAATTTTCCATGAATAATTATTTTTTTGCTTTTGAATCATACCCCAAGTGTAGTAATGAACAGCTCAGAGACTTTTTGGTGCTGCCAAGCAAACGCAAGCTGCAGTACATCACTTCATCTATTGACAAGGATCAGGTGATGAGGGAAACATTTGCCAAAGTGAAGACACTGCAGCAGAAGAATGTATTTCTCTGGATAGATGAAGTACAGATTCAGCCAACTATTGCATTTTTTGGTGGGGTTATGAGTGGCATGGCAGTGAACAAGCTAGACTGCAAGGTCACTTCTATGCTATGTATTATGATGAAGTCACTGCACAGAGGACCCAGTATTATGGTTTCTGTGACACCCGTCCACAAGTAAACAGCAGCATACCAGCTTGAGCGTGTGAAGGAGGCGGCAGGTGGGCGTGTCATCGGGTCTATCATAGACAACCACAAGATAAACCAGCAGTACTATAAGCTGTTTGATTTTCCGGGTGATTGCCGTGGCACAACCAAGCATCCTCATGACAAAGAGCGTGTCTGGTTTCACCTTTTTTACAAAGTGCACCTTCTGAAGTGCATCCGCAACAACTGGATCGGTGAAAAGTGCCAGAAGATCAGTCTTGACAATAAAACAACAGCATCATTTGCTGACGTCAAGGAACTGTACGAGTCAGAGAAAGGCAGTATTCTGAAGACTACTCCTCTCACTAAATTTGCTGTCAATCCCTCACGACTTGAACTACAAAATGTGCAGCATGTCTTGAAAATCTTCAATGAAGAGGTTGTGGCTTCATTAAAGCTCAGAGGATGTCATGACACTGCTAAGTTAATCCAAATCATCCTCAACTGGTGGAATTTAGTGAATGTATCTGGGAAGGGACAAGATCAGTGCATGAACGATCCATATCGAGCTGTTTAGGATCCCCAGTCAACCAGCCTGCAGACTCTCCTGTTGATTTTCCGATCCAAGAGGCTTCTTCAGGACATGGAGCAAGTCGAATCAAGTGTTTCACCTATGACACCAAGAATACACTAGTGCAGACTATGTAGGGACTGACTGCCGTTTGCCGCTACTTGTTCAGAAACGCTGACTTCCATTATGTCTTCCTGCATGAGATCCAGAGTGACCGGCTTGAGGGGGAGTTCTCAGTCTACCGTCAATCAACTGGTGCAAACTCTTTCATGACCACTGGGGATGTGTTCTCCGCATGCAGGCAGCGCCTCATGAGATATGCTGCCGTAAACCTCCAGTCCATCGATGTCCACCCTGTGTCGAAGGAACATACCTGCTTGGGACTGCAATTGACCTAGAGGATGCAGCCTCTATTGAGAGGTGCACCACAGATGTGACACTGACCATGAATGAAGAGTGCAGTGCGGCCTATGTGGCGGGGTGGCTTGAGACGAAGTGCGCGGAAGATATGGTCTTCAGCGCCGAGGAACCTCTTGCGACCAGTGACGTTAAAGACTTTGTCGAGGCAGATGTGGACTGTGTTTTATCAAGGTAGCCCGCCACTGTTCCTGCTGCCAGAAAAGACTGATGGAGATCTTGTCGGCACTGACCAACTTCAGTGGGATTGACATTGACTGTCCCAAGATGTCCCGTCGTCTGGCAAATGTTCTTCTGAATGGACTCCACAACCTAGAGAAAGACCAGCAAAAGAATGCAGTCCGTCTCCAGATCTCTGTAAAGAAGGCCCGGTGTAGCCGGTTCAAGTGACTCCCCGTTTCAAAAGACTCCCCCAGTCAGATCAACCTAGGTTCAGACGACTCCCCGTCACTTGAAACTAGTTTCAGACGACTCCCCACCCGTCTGAAATGACTCCCCATTCGATTGAAACTAGTTTGAGATGATTCTCCATTCAAATGAACCTAGTTTGAAATGACTACACATTCGTTATTGCTGTAATGCGTAATTTTTGTCTTTATCTTTTATCATTTCCAAGATAAATGTTAGTTCCAATAGATGTAGTATTGCGCGACTGTGATTGTTTATTTTTGTGATTGTTTCATAAACCGAACAGGAAAGATATAACTGGTGAGTAGCCTATTCCGTAAATCTATAATTTTGATTGACATTCGTTATTGCTCTAATGCGCAATTTTTGTCTTTATCTTTTATCATTTCCTAGATAAATGTTAGTTCCAATAGATGCACGAAAGAAAGGGCATGAGCGGATAACCTAGTTTAAGATGACTACCCATTCGAATGAACCTACAGTAGTTTGAAATGACCACACATTCGTTATTGCTGTAATGCGCAATTTTTGTCTTTATCTTTTATCAATTCCTAGATAAAGGTTAGTTCCAATAGATGTAGTATTGCGCAACTGTGATTGTTTATTTTTGTGATTGTTTCATAAGCCGAACAGGAAAGATATAACTGGTTCGAATGAATCTTTGAAACCTTTGAAATGAAACGAAAATGAACATATTACAGAGGTTTTTTAATTGCCAGTGTTGCCGAGTATCCAGTGCATGTTGGAAACAACAAGGGAAAAAAAGCTAATTTTCGAAGGAAGTGTCAGGCATTCACAATCCAAGACGACTGTCTGAAGTATGTTCATAAACCTAACAGGCAAGATATAACTGGTGAGTAGCCTATTCCGTAAATTTATAATTTTGATTGACATTCGTTATTGCTGTAATGCGCAATTTTTGTCTTTATCTTTTATCATTTCCTAGATAAATGTTAGTTCCAATAGATGTAGTATTGCGCGACTGTGATTGTTTATTTTTGTGATTGCAGAAGTTCGCTTCCTTCGGGTGATTAAGGATCGCCAATACCAGCTTGACATTGTACTGGCTAGTCATCGAGGATCTGGTTACAGCGACGAATCTGTTGCCTTGGGAGGACATGTGGGCAGAGAAAAAGTCATCGATCGTATAATGCAAAGATATTGGTGGCGCA
>NC_134798.1:16752810-16760310 GCF_046742065.1 Oratosquilla oratoria
TTCACATCACAGGCCGGATAACTGCGAATGAATATCTCGACATCCTCAATGATGAGGATGTTACTTTGATGAGCGTCTTGCTGCCAGGCACAGCCATATTCCAAGACGATAATACACCTATCCACAGAGCCAAAAAGGATCAGTCTTGATTCGTAGAGGATCAGAATATCATCAAACCTCTTCCCTAGCCTGAACAATCGCCAGACTCAACATAATTGAACCCTTATGGGGGAATTTTAGAGCAAAGAGTGAGGAGCAGTTTTCCACCAACATCGTTGCAGCAATTGGCGAATGTTTTGATACAAGAATGGGACAACATTCCGTTGAAAACTATTCGGACGCTCTACGAATCCATACCGCGAAGGATTACAGCTGTTCTATAGACAAATGGTGGTCCAACACCATGTTGATAAATAAATATTGTGTATTTGGCAGGTGTTCATATTATTTTATCCAACCCTTATATATACATACATATACCAAAGCCATCCTCACCCTCACAATGGAAGTACCCCAAAAAAACAAAGGCATAAAAACCACTCCCACCCATTTCATCCAATACATACTCCACTCCATTCCACCCTCTCCTCTTCCTCTTATCTTGGCACCTCCTGGATGACGGGTCAACCCTGCATCTTGTCCACTGCCCTGGGTCAGAAGCAGTGCCGCAAGACACAGTACATCCACAGCAAGACCACTTCATTAAATCGGTGAACCTTCCTCTCCATCCCCTTATACAGAAAAGGAGAAGACAAAGGAGAAATCCCTTCGGGATGCGTCAATTTATTTCTCACACATACTCCCTCACCCCCATTCCCCACCCACTCCCCTCATGTATCACAGCATAATCCATACATAACCATTCTCCATCCACCCCTATCTTCTGTCCTCTCACTTCCTTCCTCAACAGACATTCCCCTCATTTCCAATACCCCTTTTACCCCATCAATCCATCCATCTCATCCTAGGTCGACCCCTCATGTTAACTCCTTCCATCTCTACCTTTCACACCTCTTTTAATGAACTTTCTTCACTCATTCTTTGCATGTGCCCAAACCATCCCAATACTATTTCATCAATCCTATCTCACAACTCCCTTTCCAACCCTGTTCTCCTCCTCACCTCCTCATTTCTCAACCTATATAGCCTAGTAACCTCTACCATACTTCTCAGGCACTTAATCTCAAACATATTCAAACTCTTCCTCTCTTTCTCTCTTTTGTTCCATGTTTCTGTCCCATACAGTGCTGTCGGCACAATCACTTCATCATACGATCTCCTCTTAGCATCCATTCCCAAATGCCTATTTCTCATTACACTTTTTTAAATCCCCCAGGCATATATACAGTATATAAACACACACACACACACACACACACACACACACACACACACACACACACACACACACACACACACACACACACACACACACACACACACACTCACACACACACACACACACAAACACACACACACAAACACACACACACACACACACACACACACACACACACACACACACACACACACACACACACACACACACACACACACACACACACACACACACATATATATATATATATATATATATATATATAGACATATATGTATATATATATATACATATATACATATGTATATTATATATATATATATATGTATATTTATGTATATTTATATACATATGTATATCATATATATATATATATATATATATATATATATATATATATATATATATATTGCAGAAACCACCGGAAAATTTAACAAACAGATACCAAACGTTTTCGTCTATTAAGACATTTTCAAAGGTACAGAAAAGCAATACAGAAAGAAACAATATATACATGAGAAGACAGGATATTTGGAAAGGTCCCATTTTTCAAACTATCACACACAATCTTGTCAATAATAAAATTGTCCAATTCAAATAAACCCAAACACAAGCTCATATAATTTCCAAAAATTCTTTTTATGTAACAAAAGAGTTTTTGCAATTTGAAAATATATAGTGATATTTCAACACAAGATATCAATATCTTCAAGGGTTTTGTGTACCATGCTTTATCCACGCCATACCTTCCAAGTGTGTCTATACGATTCTTCACTACTTTTAATAATCTAAAGAATGATAAATATTTACACATCACAAAAGCGGATAAAAGCAATTGCTAAGTTATCATGAACAAAAAGGAGTACTTAGAAAAATGGAAATATTACTAAGTGATGAAGAGACCTATGCAAAATTGAACAAGAACCCTCTAGAAAATGATAATATTGAATTTAGTAAGAAGCTTAAGACAATTATATATATATATAAATATATATATATATATATATACAAATATACATATGCATATACATATACATATACGTATTCATATACATATACATATACATATACATATACATATACATATACATATACATATACATATACATACATATATATACATATATATACATATACATATACATATAAATATATATATATATATATATATATATATATATATATACATACACACATTCACTTTTCAACACCTATATGGAGTGAGTATTTGACAGAGAGTTGTCGATCAATGTCGTTGAGGAGCATATATTGGCAACAACGAGGTCACTGGCCTCCTTTTTGGCTCCTTATGAAGTCGTTGGAGGTCTTGGTTACAGCCGTTGAGTCTCAGCACAGTGATATGAAAATGCTTGGACTTCAGATCTCTTGTACAAAGACCTGTGCAGGTGTTGGGGGGCTTACTGGATGATAAAGTTCAGTCTATCCTTGTATGTGGCGAGAACATTGAAGTTTTTTGATAACCTTTACATACCTTAGTAGTGTAATGCATAACAGTGGTGGATCCTGCAAGGAAATACTTCGAATGATTGGCATTGGCCATGGTGTTGTCAATATTTATGAAAGTGCCCTAAGATCTTAATTTTCAAGTCACTTGTACTACACGTCTTACTGTGCTACTGTGAGACATTGACATTGAAAGAGATGTCTCGATGTCTTTGGTACTAATTGCTTTCGGAGGATAATGAAGTATCGCTGGATTGAAATTGTACAAAATTAAGACTACTGTGAGACTCAATCTATGCTTGTCACAAACATAAATCGTGAACGTCAACTCCGGCTGTATAGGTATGTGGCCCAATTGCCATTACATTTTTATCCCTATTTCAATTTTCATTCCCATTCATATTCCCATTTCATATTACAATTAAATTTGCATTGACACCAACACTGACATTGGAACTGGCATAGCACTGACATTGACGATGATAATGACAATGACAATGTCAATGACAATCTCCTCACCTCCTTTCCCTTTTCTTTCTTCTTTTCCTTATTTTCCTCTAACTCGTCCTCCCCTTTCTCATACACCTCATTATCTTCATCCTTTTCGCCAAATTATAGCAGTGATTTTTACCTAAATAATTCATAGAAACCTGATATTGTTCTCTTGCACTTGTCTATGGATAGAACTTAATAGTGTATTTTGTTCTACCAAAGTAAAGTCATTTAAGTAATCTACAAATATTAATCATAAAGGTATATCATATCATTTCCTTTTCTCGATTAATTGATTAAGTGTCTACTATGGAGATATCTGTTTTTAAAACCTGCTTTCTCTCCTTAATTGTTTTTATTTAAAACTTTACTTAATTTACATGTAAGGATCATGGAAAAAAACTAATGTAGATATATACATTTGATAACAAACTGGTAATTACAAATGTCTTTCTAGTTTCCCCCTTTTTTCGACTCCACAAGTTCACTGTAGCTTTATAGTTCACTGCAGTTCACTGAAGCATTGCAACCTGATACAATAGTATCTTTTCCTGACAAATATACGGGGTATATGTTTGAATTAATCAGTCGTGTATATATATATATATATATGTACATATATATATATATATATATATATATATATATGTACACACACATATATATATATATATACATATATATGTATATACATATATATATATATATATATATATATATATATATATATATATATATATATATATACATATACAAGCACCGGGACCTGGCTTCGCCAGGTGTGCTTGCCCTACGGGCAGTTTTAATGTACCAAAATGGGAAAATAAAAGAGTAACAATAAATTCCATAATTTTATTTAGACCTACTACGATTTTGTACATGAAAAATACATTAAACACATAAGTGGAAATTCAAATCTTCCTTCTCTTTCTAACGATGTCCCTCAGTGAAAGGTCTTTAGAATAATCCACTGTGTAAATTTCTTCGGCCATAATCATGGCTACGGCTTCTCCTTCTGTCTTACTGAAAATTGATCTTGGAATGCACACGATGGATTGATCAGGTTCTTCTTCCCCTATTTGCGAAGGAGTCTTCAAAATCTCCCGAAGGAGTTTTCAGTCTCCAAAAGGAGTCGTCAAAGTCTACTGACGTTGTCGTCAAATTCTCCCCTCGTCTCTCTCTCTGTTTCTCTTTCTCGTTAGGTCAATCATAAAGGCAATAAAATTTCGGAAGGTGGTCATAAAAACGCCAGGAAATTTTCAAAACTGAAAAACTTTATTTTTTCTTATATAGATTCTCTTGGCAATATTTCGTAAAGATTCTCTTAGCAATATTTCGTAAAGATTCTCTTGGTAATATTTTGTAAACATTCTCTTGTTAACATTTGGTAAAGATTCTCTTGGCAATATTTCGTAATTTTTTTGTATATATAGATTCTCTTGGCAATATTTCGTAAAGATTCTCTTAGCAATATTTCGTAAAGATTCTCTTGGTAATATTTCGTAAAGATTCTCTTGTTAACATTTGGTAAAGATTCTCTTGGCAATATTTCGTAAATATTTTCTCATTAATATTTCGTAAAGATTCTTTTGTCAGAATTTCGTAAAGATTCTCTTTTTCTTGTTAGCACCACTTTCTTTTTCCATGGTAATATTATTAACGTATTAGATTAACACATGGAGAGCAGCTTAAAGACACGTCTACCCTCTATGAATGCTTACAGGCGTCTGAGTCAGATGTGTCCCCGGGAGTTAGTGTTTCCGGTGATGACTCATTTCCGGGTCAGGAAATTTTCAAAACTGAAAAACTTTATTTTATATATACATATATATATATATATATATATATATATATATATATATATATTCTGTGTTTATCGCGACAGCATTTTGGCACTGATTAATCTTCTGCCAAAATGCTGTGTATATATATATATATATATGTATATATATATATATGTGTGTGTGTGTGTGTATGTATATATCTATGTATATATATATATATATATATATATATATATGCACACACACGCACACACGCACGCACACACACACACACACACACACACACACACACACACACACACACACACACACACACACACACACACACACACACACACACACACACACACACACACACACACACACACACACACGGTTGATAGAGTACTGGACTACCAGTACGGTGGTGTCGGCAGTACCTGGTTCGGATCCTGCACAGGGCCGAAATTATTTCGGTATCGCAGCGCTTCGGGTCGTTACTCCGACTCTCGTGGGTGGGGAGTTGGGTGTGTATTTGTAAGGTCATGTCATTAACCATAGATCGGTCATACGAGCTCTGAGCTCTCTTCCGATAGGGAAATAGCTGTCGATCACGAATTCAGGACGTGATCCAAAGACCAAAGTGAATCACAGACACACACACACACACACACACACACACACACACACACACACACACACACACACACACAAATCCTGTCCTTTTCTCTCCTCCTCCGCCCCGGGCTTACCTCTCCTTACCTCCTCTTCCCTTTTCTTCTCTATTTGTTCACCTGTTCCCTCCTTTCTCCTTCCCATTATCTTCCTCCTCCAACTCCTCCTCTTGTCGTTTCTACAACCCCCCTGATTCAACGACAGGTGACTAATTGTCCTGTTGTTGTTTACAGGAAATAATAGCTCCCATGGGGGCAGTTGAAAAGCCTAGTCAATGTACTTTCACGTCTCAGAAGCAATTTGTATCATTTAGAGCAAAGGGAGGAGTTCCTCGGATTTCTACTAGCATAACCACCACCCCGTTTCTCCATTCTGCGACGGTTCGTGGACCTCATTGGTTAAATTCTATTTCATGCCTTCAAGTATTAATGAAGATGACATTTGCCATATTTAAATGACGGAATCACGGATGGAATTTCTTTATGCCGTAGAAAAATCGTCATACATGAGAGGGAACAAGCAGCAGTATACATCAGAGGGTTAAAATGTAAATATTCAAACATACACATACGCAAGTGGGAACACATTCAGTGCACGCACACAGACGAATGCAAACATAATCATAAACATGAGTAGCCGAATGGAGATGGAAAATATTTTTGGTAGGAGACAAGGAGGTAAAATGAGAGATGTGATGACATTAATAAACAAATGCATAAATGTAGTCCTTCCATCATAACGTATTCCACAGTACTTAAAGTTGTAAATGTTTTTATAGATACCACATATGTTTTACAAAATAGACAAAAATCAATATGACGTTGCGTATCTTCATATTACTATTGTTCACCTGGGAAATACAACTGAATTATTAGATCAAGAAAAAGACCAATGGCACCTATGTCTCTTGGAAGTTTTGTACATTGTACATATGAAACCATCAATGAATTGGCAAATGAGAACTTAGAATTCTACAAACTCAGAAATGGAGAGACGACATACAGAACTCGAGCAGACGCATTGACCAATAAAAAGATGACAAACACGAGGCATATGTGCAATTTTGAAATAAATCAATTATGTTCCTAGGTCAGGATTTTTCTACATTCATTAATCGTTGTATGCAATGAAACCTAGAACTGATCTTCTCCAGAAGTCGTGCCTTCTTTCAATTTTCTATCTTGGCAGGATCCCCCAGTCTCGGTGACCACCTGTCTCTAAACCTCCACCTCACCCATCATTGTCCCCACTCATCCCCGCTTGTTATTCAATCATGCAGCCTGGCGAGGTTTCAAAAATACACCAACACAAAAACATACATACAACAACACTATCATAGGCCACTCTTTTCACTCAGCAATATAAGATAAATGGCGCCGACTAACAAACTTTGTTAAAACTGTGTGGGCAAGCACATTTTACGAACAGAGTTCATGGCTTCTTTATGCAAAAACAGGCTAATAATAATATTATTGTTCTATAAAACAGAATCAGGGGCTTTCTATAAACAAGGAAAATGTTGGTAGAAAACACTACAATCATGGGACAAACGCAGGATATGAAATGCTCACAAATTCTTGAGGCCCTTTTTATGAAAGAGAAATCTCCAAATTTAAACCTCGAATCAAGAGACCTTGCCACGATTCCATCAACAAAGTCCACAAGCTCACGGATTTCCACCTCCATTCCATTACCTTCACACTTTGTGCGTGACCTCACCCCGTGTCACATCATAATAATTAGAGTGTATAGATTCTGTAATTCACT
>NC_134798.1:16772810-16787810 GCF_046742065.1 Oratosquilla oratoria
TAATATGTTATTCTTTAATTTGTTTTCTCACACACTATTCTCATATCATCAATAAATGTGACATCTCGCATCATCATAAAATGTGACATCTAGCGAAACCGGTCAGGACACCTCAGCCACTCTATTCCCACAAATGTTCGATTTCTGATTTTTAGTTTAAGGTACATTTCACACCATGGTTTATTGGTTTCACACAAGTCATATCATACTCACAAAATTATAAATTGTACATTGTAGAACAACACCTCACTCAATTGTAAACTCCAACGGACCCCCACAAAGAGGGAACGCGGAGTCAACCAACTATGTATACTGCCAGCTTTATTCCCAGAGTATCATTCCTCTGAAGAAGCTACAAGCGAAACCGGTCAGGAATAAACTCGGAACGAGACCCGTGACTCTCTTTTTCCACCTTTTTCAACTTGTCTCAATGTCTCAACATATATGTATATATATATATATATATATATATATATATATGTATATATATATGTATATATGCGTAAATAACCACTAGGAAAAAGTAAACTAACGAAGCAGAGCGCTTTCGTGTAATTACATCTTCAGTGCAGATACAAAGAAGGACATAATTCCTTCTTTGTATCTGCACTGAAGATGTAATTACACGAAAGCGCTCTGCTTCGTTAGTTTACTTTTTCCTAGTGGTTATTTACGCATTTGTGAACACACGCTCCTAGTGTTTTTATTGCATATGTATATATATATACATATATATATACATATATATATAGATATATGTATATATATATACATATATATATGCATATATATATATATATATATATATATATATATATGTGTGTGTGTGTGTGTGTATTGGAAAATGGTATGTTATAACACATTTATAAAAGTTCACTATAAACCCACTGTCGGAGAAATAATAACGGAAATAAAGGGAAACTGTATATTTCGACTACAGACTGTAGTCCTCTTCAGCAGAATGCTTACAGAAAGTTAAGATGCAAGTTTATATAGGGTGGTGAGGTAGTACATAAAAGGGGGATGGGGCAAAGTAGGGGGACTCAGGTTACATGCCCTTGAAATAGTCGGGTCGCGGAAGGACAGTTAGTGCTATTATGTCCGACCGCTTTTGACAATAATTTGTTTACAGCTAGCTTCGTAATACAATCTGGGAGCCATTGTCCTTTTGAGGTATTAAAATTAGGATGATGTTTTATTAGGGAAGATTCTACAATTTCCCTTCGATAGCTACAGTGTGATTTAAAAATAATTGATGCATTATCCCAATCTAATCTATGGTCTTTTTGGCTGGCATGAAGGAACAAGTTAACTCCGCTGTGTTCCTTCATGCCAGCCAAAAAGACCATAGATTAGATTGGGATAATGCATCAATTATTTTTAAATCACACTGTAGCTATCGAAGGGAAATTGTAGAATCTTCCCTAATAAAACATCATCCTAATTTTAATACCTCAAAAGGACAATGGCTCCCAGATTGTATTACGAAGCTAGCTGTAAACAAATTATTGTCAAAAGCGGTCGGACATAATAGCACTAACTGTCCTTCCGCGACCCGACTATTTCAAGGGCATGTAACCTGAGTCCCCCTACTTTGCCCCATTCCCCTTTTATGTACTACCTCACCACCCTATATAAACTTGCATCTTAACTTTCTGTAAGCATTCTGCTGAAGAGGACTACAGTCAGTAGTCGAAATATACAGTTTCCCTTTATTTCCGTTATTATTTCTCCGACAGTGGGTTTATAGTGAACATATATATGTATATATATATATATATATATATATGTATATGTATATATATGTATATATATATATGTATCTACATATATATATACATATATATACATATATATATATACATGCATATATATACATATATATGTATATATATGAATATATGAATGTGTATATATATATGTATATATATATTTAAATATATATATATATATATATATGTATATATATATCTGTTTATCTATCTATATATACACACACACACATATATATATATATATATATATATATATATATATATATATATATTACAAGTGAAAAATGTAATCACACATTTGTCAATAACGTAGAAACCACTGTTGGAGTAGAAAAGACTGGAAACGGGGCAATGGTCCCCGGACATAATGTCCGGACTCTTCATCTCCAACCTAGTGAAAGCTCATTTGCCTCCTGACCTCACATACGGAGGGAGAAGAGGGTAGAGATATCTTCCCATGTTCCCCTTTCTTTTGTCAAGGGTGCTACTTAAACAGTACGCCCTCTCTCTTATTTGTATCTACTGAAGAGGATTGCAGTTTGCAATCGAAATATATAGATTCCCCGTTTCCAGTCTTTTCTACTCCAACAGTGGTTTCTACGTTATATATATATATATACAAATATATATATATATGTATCTATATATACACACATATATATATATATATATATACAATATATATATATATATATATATATATATATATATATACATATATACATATACCAAAGGCCTTTTCCCCTTAACACGGAAGGTAGCCAAAAAGAAAAAGGCATATTAACCACTCACACCCATTCCATTCCCTATATATTCCACTCCCCTCAACCCTCCTCCCTCCCTTATATCTTGGCACCTCCTGGATGACGGGTCATCCCTACATCCTGTCCACTGCTTACTCACCCCCCATCCCCCACCCACTCCCCCTCATGCATCACAGAATCATCCATACACAACCCCTCGCCATTCACCCCTATATTCTGTCCTCTCCCGTTCTTCCTCAACAGACATTTGTAAAGCCCCTTTCACCCCATCCATCCATCTCATCCTAGGACACACCCTCATATTCACTCCTTCCACCTCTGCCTTCCACACCTCTTTTACTAATCTTTCTCCACTTATTCTTTCCATGTGTCCAAACCATCCTAATACTCTTTCATCAACCCTATCTCCTAGCTCCCTTTTCCCTCCTGTTCTCCTCATCTCCTCATTTCGCACTCTATCGAGCCTAGTAGCCCCTATCATACTTCTCAGACACTTCATCTCAAACACATTCAAAATCTTTCTCTCTTCCTCTCTTATGTTCCATGTTTCTGCCCAGTACAGCGCTGTTGGAACAATCACTTTTTCATATAACCTCCTACTAGCATCCATTCCCATATGTCTATTTCTCATTACACTTTTTAATCCACCAAGGCATTTACTCGCTCCTCTGAATCTAAATTCTACCTCCACTCCCACTCCTCCCTTTCCTGCCACATTCGCACCCAAGTACCTAAAACTATCCACTTCCTCCAGTCTCTCACCCTTAACGCTCACTTCCAGCCTGCTGTCACTCTCTCCCCTTGTACATCTCATTACCTTACTTTTGCCCACATTTATCAACACCTTCCTTCTTTCACACACCTTCTCAAACTCTGACACTAACTTACTCAATCACTCCTCTGATTCTGCTACAAGAGCAGTGTCGTCAGCAAACAACAACTGGCTTATTTCCCATTTTTCTCCATTTTCTTTAACCATCTCCAACCCCTGACCCACTACCCTTGCATTCACCTCTCGCACCACCCCATCCATGTATAGATTAAACCTCCAGGGCGACATAACACATACCTGACGAAGTCCTAACACAATCTCTACAACTCTCGTAAAAACTCTTGACTGTTCTTAACAGCTTTCCTCCTATCCCATATATCTGCAGTACCTCCCACAGTGCCTTCCTGTCTCACATATCTGTCTTACCACAAAAATCTGATCCACACAACCCCTACCTGTCCTAAAACCACACTGTTCCTCACCAATTGCTCCCTCTGTTCCTCTCCTAATCCTCTCAAGTAAGACCCTCCCATAAGCCTTCCCAACTACACTCAACAAGCTGATCCCTCTGAAACTACTACACTCACACTTGCCCCCCTTCCCTTGTACATCGGAACTATACAGGCAATCCTCCAGTCATCGAGGACTCTACCCATAACTGAACCTCCTTTCTTCAGACATTCTGCATAGCAACCATCCAACCCAGGTGCCTTACCTGCTCTCATCATCTTAACAGCTGCTTTCACTTCTTCTTTCCCTATTTCTCTTCCTTTTTCCTCACTCATCACTCTCATTTTCTTAGTGCTTCCCACTGCAACTACCTTTCCCTCCCTATCCTCCTGCACATTTAGCAACTTCCTAAAATACTCTGCCCACTTTCCTCTCACTGCCTTCTCTTCCATTATCATCTCTCCATCTCCACTTTTTACCTTTTTTTCTCTACTTGATTTGCCTCCTCTTCCTCTTTTAATTTATTTCCAAAACATCTTATGCTTAACTTCCTTTCTCTTTATTTTGTACCTCGTATATGATTCCCTCGTCCTAATTTGTAGCCAATCTATGAATGCCTGTTTCTTCTCTTCTACACCCTTCTTTGCTTTCTCATTCCACCACTCACTACCCTTCCTTCTATTTCCTCCCGCCCTCCTTGTTCCACACACCATCTTTGCACACATTATGACTCCCTCCTTTGAACCATCCCCATTCCTCCTCCACTCATAGTTCTTCTCTATCCTTCACTCCCACTCCTCTCTCTGCTTCTTATACTCCTTCTCCTTTTCCTCCTTCTCCACCTATTCTTCACTCTCAATTTACCTTCCACGAGAAAATGATCTGATATTCCCCCACTCTCTCCCCTTAGAACATGTACATCCTTAACTCTTCCTACCATACTCCTGGTCACCGCTAAATAGTCCATTAACGTTCTATCTACCACCCTTCCATCCACCACCCTCTCCCATGTGTGCTTGACTTTCTTCCTAAACACTGTATTTGCTATCATCAACTCTCAAGACACATCTCCACCATCAATTCTCCACTACGATATTTACCTGGAACTTCATACTTCCCAATCACTCCATCTATTGGCTCGTTTCCTACCTTAGCATTAAGGTCTCCCAATACAATTACATTGACATTTCTCCCTAATCCCTCTATGCATTTATTTATATCTACCCAAAAAGCCTCCCTTTCCTCTACGCTCTTCTTACTACCAGGCCCATACGCACTTACAAAAACCAACATCTCACTTCCTAGCTTCACCTTCATCCACATCAACCTTGATGAAACCTCCTTCCACTCCACTACAAATTTACTTATCTGTTCACTTACTAGTAAAGCAACCCCTTCTCTCCCTCATCCCCTCTTCACTCCTGAGTACCTCCCAGCTACACTCCCAAACTCACAGTTCTCTTCCCTTTCATTTTAGTTTCACTCAAAGCCAGCACATTCATATTTCTTCTTGCAAACATACAGCCTATCTCTTCCCCTTTACTCTCATCTGTACCACATCCACGCACATTAAAAGACCCAAACCTAAGGGTGCTGGATGAAAAACTCCCAGACCCTCTTTATACCTTATACTTTTTTTTTTTTTTTTTTTTTAGGAATGTCCCCTTTGGGGCTACAGGTAGCACGACTCCTAATCCCATTCCCCGCCCCGTTTTTTGTCGCCTCTTACAACTCAAGTGGAAAGACTTTGTGGTAGGCAAAAAAAAGGAAATGGATATTCAGAGAAATGGTACAGGACAGTAACAAAGGGTTGGGGGACAGCATAACGGAGGGTCAGTCGAAGTATAGAAGTGTCATCATTTCTTTATGAACAGAGTTTTCCTCTATCACAGACAAAATGATGTGGCTCTGGTCCGTAGGGGCGTCCCATATAGACCCTAAAGTATCGAAGGCATGCTCCTCTGCCACAAGAACAGCAGCCAATACTCCAGACGGGATATATATATATATATATATATGTGTGTGTGTATATATACATATATATGTACATACATATACATGTATATATATATATAGATATATATATATATATGTGTGTGTGTGTGTGTGTGTATATGTACATATATATACATATATATGTACATACATACATACATACATATATATATATATATATACTGTATATATACCAACATATATATGCATATATATATATATATATGTATATATATATATGTATATATATATGTATATATGTATATATGTATATATATATATATATATATATATGTATATATATATGCTAATGAGAACACGGGTACGTGTGTTCACTTATGCAAGGTAATGTCTTTTTCCAAGTGGTCTACTTTGCATATATATATATATATATATATATATATATATATATATTTATATATATATGTGTGTGTGTGTGTGTGTGTGTGTGTGTGTGTGTGTGTGTGTGTGTGTGTGTGTGTGTGTGTGTGTGTGTGTGTGTATATATATGTGTATATATATATATATATATATATATATATATATATATGGCCGAGCAGGTTAGGGTGTTGTTAACTGCGGCGGAGGTCGAAATGAGTAAGGTGCAAGTTTAGGGAAGGGGCATGGTTCATTAAATTCCACGGTACAAACACTTTTGCAAGGGACACGGTCTTTGCCTCCCGATAGGAGGAAGTTTTTGACGTTAAACCAAATCGTCATGTTATATATATATATATATATACATATATATATAAATATATATATACATATATATATATATATATATATATATATATATATTCTGGTTGAAATCAACTGCACTAGTTGCTTTAACAATCTTCAAGACTGTATTCTTTAATCTGGAGAATACTTTCCTATTAGCAACTGAGAGGGACTGGAAGTAGTCATTCATGACTCTCAAAAGAATATACGCAGTGTATGCCAACTGATATATTTTTGCATAGTAATAGTATTGAACAACTATTGACTCCACCGAAACTATAGTTTTTCGCCTCGTCGTGAGGCGTCTTCAGGGTGAGGACTGCTTTGTAGGATGCTCTGCTATATTGAAGGTCTTCCAACGAATAATGACCGCTGGTTGGATGGGCTGGCTTATAAGGCTCAGCCTGCCTAGCTCAGACGGAATACTGGCCTCTCATTGGCTGAGAGGTGCAGTATGGGATTTTGTCCGGGAGCCAAGGGGGTGGGATTTTGTCTGGGAGCCAAGGGGGTGGGATTTTGTCTGGAAGCCAAGGGGGTGGGATTTTGTCTGGGAGCCAAGAGGGTGGGATTTTGTCTAGGAGCCAAGAGGGTGGGATTTTGTCTGGGATTCAAGAGGGTGGGATTTTGTCTTGGAGTCAAGATGGTGGGATTTTGTCCAGGAGCCAAGAGGGTGGGATTTTGTCCGGCCTGATTTGCTGCTGCTCTGGTTACTGGTCCTAGGCGCTGACTAACTAGCTGGACATGTTTCATTTGTTCACGGGGCTGCTGCTGTCTAAGGGCTTGTTGTTCCTGGAGGGGGTTATTCTTTACAGGGCGCGCGGAAGGGAGAATAAAATCGGCAGCTTGCTGTATGTTGATGGTAGGGCGCTGGCAAGTAATGGATACTGCTTCTGCAATCTGCAGCTTCCTGAAGGCAGACTCCTTGTGAAGAATGTCCGTTTGGTCTAGCAGCTTCTGTAGAGGAGGCTTCATGATGTGTGTTTCAGTGAAATGCTGGAAAATTGATCCCTGGTTTCTATGGGATTGTAGGCGACGTCGCAGTGTAGAGGAGGTCCTGCCAATGTATGTGCTGGAGCCGTCGCAGCGGCCCTCCTGACATGAAAATTTGTATACAACATTGGTGGTAGCCTCACTCGGGGCCCTGGGCGCCGTACTATTCCTCATTATCAGGGAACTAATGAGGTTAGGTTTGCAGAATATTCTCAAGTCTATGATGGCATTTCTGTTAGTTGGGGTGACTCCTCTCTTGATGATGTTCCTAAGGGCATCACACTCCTCGCGGTACCGATCATGAAAAGAATTTTGGTGGTAAATGGTGATGTTCTCCTTGGGAGGGGTGGGCAACTGGGTCGGGTCTGCAAACTTGTCCAGTTTTTTTCTGTATGACTTTCTCGATGATATGGTCTGCACAGCTGTTGTTGGTGAGGAGCTGGCGGATACGGTCGAGTTCTCTGTGGATCTCAGTCCAGCTACTACAGTGGGTAAGGGCCCTCTTCACATAGGAAGATATCACGGATATCTTGTATGAAACAGGACATTCTCCCTTGGCATTGAGGCAGCGGCCCACGTTGGTGGCTTTAGTGTAAACCTTAGTCTTGAAGCCCTGTTCTTGTTTAGAGATGTCCACATCTAGGAAGGGGAGGCACCCCTCTACACTGCGTTCACAGGTGAAGGTCAGGCTGGAATTACCTTCAAGAGCAGTAATCATGTGAGGAACCTCTTCGTCGGTAGTAGTGGTGATGAAGATGTCATCGATGTATCTCGCGTATATTCCTGGAGGGGGGTTATTGTTGAAAGTTCTTTCTTCCACCTGGGCCATATACATAAAGGGGAATTATTTAGACAAGTTGATGGAGTGGCGATGGGATCCCCACTTGGGGTACTTTTTGCTAATATGTATATGGCTCCCGGACAAAATCCCACCCTCTTGGCTCCTAGACAAAATCCCACCATCTTGACTCCAAGACAAAATCCCACCCTCTTGAATCCCAGACAAAAGCCCACCCTCTTGGCTCCTAGACAAAATCCCACCCTCTTGGCTCCCAGACAAAATCCCACCCCTTGGCTTCCAGACAAAATCCCACCCCCTTGGCTCCCAGACAAAATCCCACCCCCTTGGCTCCCGGACAAAATCCCATACTGCACCTCTCAGCCAATGAGAGGCCAGTATTCCGTCTGAGCTAGGCAGGCTGAGCCTTATAAGCCAGCCCATCCAACCAGCGGTCATTATTCGTTGGAAGACCTTCAATATAGCAGAGCATCCTACAAAGCAGTCCTCACCCTGAAGACGCCTCACGACGAGGCGAAAAACTATAGTTTCGGTGGAGTCAATAGTTGTTCAATACTATTACTATGCAAAAATATATCAGTTGGCATACACTGCGTATATTCTTTTGAGAGTCATGAATGACTACTTCCAGTCCCTCTCAGTTGCTAATAGGAAAGTATTCTCCAGATTAAAGAATACAGTCTTGAAGATTGTTAAAGCAACTAGTGCAGTTGATTTCAACCAAAATTGCCTTAGAGAAAACCTGTGCCCCAGAAATATATATATATATATATATATATATATATATATATATATATATATATGCATATATATACATATATATATATATTTATATATATGTATATATATATATATACATACATACATACATACATATACCAAGGCTTTTCCCCCCTTACAAGGGAGGTAGTCAAAAAGGAAAAGGTATAAAATCATTCCCACCCATTCCATCCCTGAATACACTCCACACCCCTTCACCCTCCCTCTTATCTTATCACCTCCTGGATGACGGTTAATCCCTGCACCTTGTCCACTGCCCTGGGTCAGAAGCAGTGTTGCAAGACACAGCACATCCACAGCAAGCCCGCTTCATTAAATCGGCGACCCCCCCCTCTCCGTCCCTACATACATAAAAGGAGAAGACGGGGAGAAATCCCTTCGGGCTGCGTCAAATTTTGCTCACACATACTACCTCACACCCCATCCCCCCGCCCATTCCACCTCATGTATCACAACATCATCTATATACAACCATTCTCCATTCACCCCTGTCTTCTGTCCTCTCCCGTCCTTCCTCAACAGACATTCCCCTCTTCCCCAAAGCCCCCTTCACCCCATCCAACCACCTCATCCTAGGACGTCCCCTCATGTTCAATCCCTCCACATCTGCCTTCCATTCCTCTTTTACTAGTCTTTCTTCACTCATTCTTTCCATGTGTCCAAACCATCCTAATACACTTTCATCAACCCTATCTCCCAACTCCCTTTCCAACCCTGTTCTTCTCCTCACCTCCTCATTTCTCACTCTATCTAGCCTAGTAACCCCCATCATACTTCTCAGACACCTCATCTCAAACACATTCAAACTCCTTCTCTCTTCCTCTCTAATGTTCCATGGTTCTGTCCCATACAGTGCTATTGGCGCAATCACTCCTTCATACAGTCTCCTCTTAGCATCCATTCCCAAATGTCTATTCCTCATTACACACTTCAATCCATCAAGGTATTTACTTGCTTCTCTCAATCTACACTCTACCTCCACCTTTACTCCACCTTTTCCTGCCACATTTGCACCCAAGTATCTAAAACTATCCACTTCCTCCAGTCGCTCTCCCTTAATGCTCACTTCCAGTCTACTGCCACTTTCACCCCTTGTACATCTCATCACCTTACTTTTACCCACATTTATCTTTAGCTTTCTTCTATCACATACTCTCCCAAACTCTGTCACCAACTTCCTCAGTCCCTCCTCCGATCCTGCCACAAGTGCAATGTCGTCCGCAAACAACAGCTGGCTCACCTCCCACTTTTCTCAATTTTCTTTAACCATCTCCAATCCCTGACCCACTACCCTTGCATTTACCTCTCGCACTACCCCATCCATGTATAAGTTGAACAGCCAGGGCGACATAACGCATCCTTGACGAAGTCCCACCTTTACATCGAACCACTCACTCTCTCCATTTCTAATCTTGACACAAGCTCTACTACTCTCATAAAAACTCTTGACAGCTCCCAGAAGCTTTCCTCCTATCCCATATATCTGCATAATCTCCCACAGTGCCTTTCTGTCTACCCTATCGTAAGCCTTTTCCAGATCCATAAAAGCCCAAAAAACATCCTTCCCCTTTCCTATAGCTTTCTCACATATTTGTCTTACCACAAACATCTGATCTACACAACCTCTACCCGTCCTAAATCCACACTGTTCCTCACCAATTACTCCCTCTGTTCCTCTCCTAATCCTCTCAATCAAGATCCTCCCATAAGCCTTCCCAACTACACTTAACAAGCTAATCCCTCTGAAACTACTACATTCACACTTGTCCCCTTTTCCCTTGTAAAGTGGAACTATACAGGCACTCCTCCAGTCCTCCGGCACTCTACCCTCTCTCCAGCAAACATTAAATAACCTCACCAGCCAGTCTACCATCACTGTACCTCCTTTTTTTTAGACATTCTGCATGGCATCCATCCAGACCAGGTGCCTTACCTGCTTTCATCATCTTAACAGCTGCCTTCACTTCATCCTTCCTTATTTCTCCTCCATTTTCCTCACTCATCACAGTCATTTTCTTAGCATTTCCCACTGCAACTATCTTTCCCTCCCTATCCTCCTTCACATTTAGCAACTCCCTAAAATATTCTGCCCATCTTCCCCCTACTGCCTTCTCTTCCATTATCATCTCTCCATCTGCACCTTTTACCTTTTCTTTTCTACTTGATTCGCCTCCTCTTCCTCTTAATTTCTTTCCAAAACATCTTCTTATTACTTTCAAAATTTTCTGTCATACTCTTACCCCACTTCACATCTGCTCTCCTCTTTGCTTCCTTTACCTTTTGCTTTACTTCTCTTTTCTTTTCTTTGTACCTCTCATATGACTCCCTCGTCCTATTTTGTAACCAATCTGTGAAAGCTCGCTTCTTCTTTTCTACAACCTTCTTTGTTTCCTCATCCCACCATTCTCTACCCTTCCTTCTATTTCCTCCTGTCCTTCTTGTTCCACACACCATCCTTGCACACTTTGTGACTCCCTCCTTGAACCATCCCCATTCCTCCTCCACACCTAGCTCTACTCTATACTTCACTCCCTCCCACTCCTCCTTCAGCTTCTTCTTGTACTCCTTCTCCTTTTCCTTTTCATTTAAAGAGTTCACTCTAAGCACCTCCCTACCTTTTGTCCCTTTCCTCTTTCTCCATCTATCCTCCACTCTCAACTTACCTTCCACCAAAAAATGATCTGATATTCCCCCACCCTCTCCCCTTAGCACATGTACATCCTTAACTCTTCCTATCATAGACCTATTTACCACTACATAATCCATCAACGCTCTACTACCACCCTTCCATCCACCACCCTCTCCCATGTGTACCTATGCTTGACTTTCTTCCGAAACACTGTATTTGCTATCATCAACTCTCTTTCTAGACACGTTTCCACCATCAACTCTCCACTACGATTCTTTCCTGGAACTCCACATTTCCCAACCACTCCATCAATTGGACCATTTCCTACCCTAGCATTAAGGTCTCCCAGTACTATTACATTGACATTTTTCCCTAAATCCTCTATGCACTCATTTAAATCTATCCAAAAGGCCTCCCTTTCTTCTACACTCTTCTCACAGCCAGGTCCATATGCACTTACAAAGACCCACATCTCCTTTCCCAGTTTCACCTTCTTCCACATTATCCTTGAGGAAACCTCCTTCCACTCCACCACACGTTTACCTATTTCTTCACTTACTAGAATAGCCACCCCTTCCTTCCCTCGCCCTCTCTTCACTCCTGATAACCTCCCACTTACACTCCCAAACTTACACTCACCCTTCCCTTTCAACTTAGTTTCACTCAAAGCCAACACATCCATCTTTCTTCTCACAAACATACTACCTATCTCTTCCCTTTTACTCTCATCTGTACCACATCCACGCACATTAAAAGACCCAAACCTTAGGGTGCTGGTCGGAAAACTCCCAGACCCTCTTATGCCTTTACCTTTTCGTTTAGGAATGTCCCCTGTGGGGCTTCAAGGAGAAGGATGCCTAGTCCCACTCCCCGTCCCTTTCTTCTCGCCTCTTACGATCCAAGTGGAAATACTTAGTGGCAGTATTTTTCACCCACCACAGAGAATTCCCCCACAGCAGAAAATGAATACTAAGAGAAATAGTACAGGACAGCAGCAAGGGGTTGGGGGACAGCATAACGAAGGGACAGTCGTAGTATCAAAGTGTCATCATTTATCTATGAAGAGTTTTCCTCTATCATAGACAAAATGATGTGTGACTCTGGTCCGTAGGGGCGCCCCATATAGACCCTAAAGTATCAACTGCATGCTACTTTGCCACAATAACAAGCAGACAATACCCTAGACGGGGTATGTGCGTGTATGTGTGGATATACATATATATATATATATACATATATATATATATATATATATATATATATATATATATATATATATATGTGTATATATATATATAACATATATATATATGTATATATACATATATATGTATATATATACTGTATGTGTATATGTATGTATGTATATAATAAAGAAGCAGAATGATAATACTAATATATAATAAAAGACATTAATATCTAACACAATATAAAGAGAGTGAAAATAATAACTAAATTAATTGTAATAAATGAATAAGTAAGATAAAAAAAAATTGGCAGGTAATACAGCATATTTCTCAGTTTCTTTTTTAAATAATTCTTAAAACTTCGAACACTTTTGTATTGCACTGCCTTTGTCTGTGTGTGTGTGTGTGTGTGTGTGTGTGTGTGTGTGTGTGTGTGTGTGTGTGTGTGTGTGTGTGTGTGTGTGTGTGTGTGTGTGTGTGTGTGTGTGTGTGTGTATGTGTGTGTGTGTGTGTGTGTATGTGTGCGTGTGTGTGTGTGTGTGTGCGTGTGTGTGTGTGTGCGCCTGTGTGTGTCTGTGTGTATGTGTGTGTTTATGTGTGCGTGTTTGTGTGTATGTGATTCACCATTGTCTTGGATCACGTATTGGACTCGTGACCAGCTATTTTCCTTTTCGAAAGAGAGCTCAGATCGTTTATGACTGATCTATGGGTAATGCTCTGTATTTACACGCCCACACACACACCTAACTTCTTGCCCACGGGAGTTGGAGTAACGGCCTATAGCGCAGCGATTATGAAATTATTTCAGCCCTTGGTGGGACTCGAACCCGAACCTCCGTAGTGTCATTTAGGAATTCTACCACTGCGTCACGAATCGTGTAATGTATGTATATGCGCGTATGTGTGTGCGTGTGTGTGTGTGTATGTGTGTGTGTGTGTGTGTGTTCACTTGGTCTTCGGATCACGTGTTGGACTCGTGATCGACAGCTATTTCCCTCCTGGAAGAGAGCTCAGAGCTCGTAGGTCCGATCTATGGGTAATGCTATGACCTTGCACACACACACACCCCTAACTCCCCGCCCACGAGAGTCAGAGTACGACCCGAGGCACAGTGATACCGAAATAATTTCAGCCCTGGGCAGGATTCGAACTGGGTGCTGGGAGCATTTCTGCTTCCCAGTTCAGCGCTCTACCAACTATGCCACCGAGTCAGTGTGTGTGTGTGTGTGTGTGTGTGTGTGTGTGTGTGTGTGTGTGTGTGTGTGTGTGTGTGTGTGTGTGTGTGTGTGTGTGTGTGTGTGTGTGTGTGTGTGTGTGTGTGTGTGTGTGTGTGTGTGTGTGTGTGTGTGTGTGTGTGTGTGTGTGTGTGTATGTGTGTGTGTGTTTATACGTATGTTTATATATACATAATTTGGTTGAAGATGATTCCATTTTCTGAGTTGATCATTGCTTTTGCACAACGTGAGAGGTAAATATAGAGTGCTTTAGTGCTGTGATGCCCTGTTATATTGGTACTCCTAGAAATATTGATGACTTACGGGGCCTGATCTGCAAGCAGAGGGTGTCAGTGACCCGTCGTGATAATATATAATAGCTGGAAATTTATTTGATTCCATCATAATAACGATGAACTGACCTGTACCTCTCACAACAATACGTGCTGGTTGTGATATGCCGCGATATATTCTTCTGAATATGATATGTTTTTTCTTTGACAGAAAGGGTCATAACTTACGCGTCGAGGGATGGGTTATGAGACGGTGGCCACTGGCTGTGAGAAGGACTGTGCAGTGATGAATCCCAAACCTTGCGGTGAATACGTGATGAGAACGGTAACTGACGAATTGGTGACATGTGATTGGGAACGGCAGGGGTGTGCTGGGTATGAGTTGTGAGGGAGAGGCTGTGATAAGTTGTGCGACTTATTTTATATAAAGTAACCTATTGTGACTATTACGAAAGAGCAGATGGGGTAGTTTAATGACACGGGATGGTGATGATGAGTAAGGTAGGGAAAGAAGAGAAAGGAAAATTAGGGAACAAAGAAAGAAAGAATGGAAGAAAGAAAGAAAGAAAGAAAGAAAGAAAGATAGAAAGAAAGTAACAAAGAAAGCAAGCAAGGGACAAAGTAAGTAA